>NC_136269.1:37882265-37892265 GCF_964187855.1 Myxine glutinosa | reverse complement strand
ATGGGTGAGAGCGGAAAGCTGCCGATGCAATTTCCTTCTCCGAAACGATCGAGGATAAAAGAGCATGGCTTGAGACAGCAGTCCAAATGAGATGGAGAGTCAGATCTCATCAATGGCCTCTGCTCAGGAAATACTGCCTCTGTCATGGTGATCGAGATGGTGCTGGAGGCATCAAGACATAACGTGGACCAGCATTGCCAGAACAACAATCGTTTGCGACAACAATTATCATATTTGTGGTTTCATCAAGTCAGAAAGCTGAAAAAGGAAGTTGGCCTACAGTAATTTATTCCGGAAATGCTCTCTAATTCGAGTAAAAAAAAGACTTATTACCAGACGAGTCCGATGGAAATGGCTACCTAGGAATGTGGTCCTCAGATGTGAACTCCATGCTTGCATTCCATTCGACCTTCTGGCAACGTTTGGAAGTCATTTATCAAGTAAAATTGCCTCTCAAACTCGAACCCATCGACTGATGGCTTTATTTGGGGCGGCAGGGGCACCTCACCTTCTCAGGGAACCTGCAGCCAAAACGAGCAGAATCACCTGTAATTTAAAATTGTTTCCGTAAAATGGGGGGAATAGGGACAGCAAGGTGAATAGGGACAGCAAGGTGAATAGGGACACAAACTGAAAAAAAGTTCGGAAGCTTTTTTCGCTGAAAATTGATAACCATACTGATTTATTGATATTTGGGTTGAAAGTGTTCTCTTGTTTTTTTAAAAAGCAACTTATAGTCCCTATTAATCCCATATATGGGTTAAATAGGAATAAATAGGATTTTTATGGCTGTCCCTATTCACCCCATTTCATGGTTCCTTGTTTGAAACATGTTACGATCACAGGCTCCAAAGTTATGAAAGAAATTCGTGTTACCTTCTTCTGGAACAGGGCTTTGACGCTATTCGAAAGCACAGATGTGTGAGCTGAGTGTCTCATGAAGCTTGTGGTGAAAAGCAGTCTGCAGCACTGGTGCTTGTGGTGGCCTATTAGTAGTAACGTATCGGTGGTACCGAATCTCCGGAGACTGGAAGCAATCCTAATCTCTCACAATGGAGTTGTAGAATGTTAGGCCTGTCAGAAGAAAGACATTTCCTCTGATTGAAACCACAGCTGCTGCAGCATTTTGCTGAACAGAATTGGCAGTACCTGCTGATCATGGGTGACGTGATTAGAATTGAATGCTTGCATCATTTTTCAACCTGGAGAAAAAGAAAAACAAGAGAAACTTTGCCCATGCGGAATGCGATGCCACCATGATTTAAAGGTTAAAGGTGCCGATTGTAATTAATTAATTATTTCATCAATCAGTGTGGCAGGAAGAGACTCTGCTGAATGACTAATGGATGGCATAAAGGCTGCAGACAATGCAGTTCGGTTTCACCCGGGGAAGGAGTAACCATTATGCTGCAGAAATGTCAATATATGCCACGAGTTTGCGCTACACAGCACAGGTGCAGAATGTGCAGCAAGTCCTCATTAGCAGACCTGTCTTGTCGAGCTCAAGGATTAGGGGGATAAAGCAGGAGTGCGTGCTATGGAAGCCAATATATGCGATGGCTTTGGTCGCACAACCTTCCCAGGAGGAGAGACCAATGTTCCTGTCAGGCATGAGCTATTTCCTTCAGCTGTTGTGGGGTCTTAGGCCTTGCTGGACTTCACTTCACCATTGGAACGATGTGAAGCAGATGGCAATTCTCCAACGTTGATTGCATAATTAGAGGCTTCATCGCAGCTCAGCGGCCTGCTTCCTTCTCCCAGAGCGAAAGAGAACACGGTCTCGAAGAGACGTGCTGTCAAATATCGACAAAAATCACAACAACCTTTCTCACCCCACCATTCCCACTCTCCCTATGTCCTCCTTTCTCTCTTCCATCTTCTTCCCTTCTCTTCCTTTTCTCAATTTTTAAAAATTGTCAAGAAGCCACCCCACCACTGCCAGACCCAAAATAAATAGTTGGCCATTGTATTGTCCCCCGTCGCACCGCAGAGCGAAAGGGGGACTATGGTTTTCCCCTCCGTCCGTGTGTGCGTTCGTCCGTGCGTCCGTCCGTCCGTGTGTGCGTGCGTCCGTCCGTGCGTGTGTGCGTGTGGACGTGCGTGTGGGCGTGCGTAAGCGAAGGACCGAATTCTAATTTGGTGTGCGGGTGCAACCCACGTCAAAATCCAAGATGGCCGCCGCCATGTATGTCTGAACCTTGTGAGCGGAATATCTTGAAAAATAAGCGAAGTACCAACTTCTAATCTGGTGTGTGGGTGTACCTAGGCATAAGGAAGAACCCTATTGAAAATTGGGTCGCCACGTCAAAATCCAAGATGGCCGCCACCATATATATGTCTGAACCTTGTGAGCGAAATATCTTGAAATATAAACGAACTACTAACTTCTAATCTGGTGTGTGGGTGTATCTTCGCATAAGGAAGAACGCTATTGAAAATTGGGTCGCCATGTCAAAATCCAAGATGGCCGCCTTGCGTCTTCCACTTTGTCAACTCACATCACTTCACCGACGGGGAACGTAGGCGTAACGCTTGTTGAGAACTAAATCATGCATCAATCCAATAAATTATTTTACTTTTGGTATTTTAACAAGACAGGTGTGATGAAAAGAGATGGAGGTCATAACACAAGAGGGCATGACAGGCCGATACAATTGCTGTGAAGCAGAGTGGAGGGTGAAGCGGTAAAGCAATGGAACCCTATAAATGATTCAAAACACACTGGCAGGCAGCTAGGGTGCAGCCCTCACTTATTGTCATCCCAGTGAATGGCCCAGAATAGCAATGTCCAGTTGCAGCAGTTTCAAGGCTGGAAAAATTAGATAGCGAAAGGCAACAGAGCAAACATTGAATTTGGTGTTGATTTATTAAAGATCCATTTGAGACTGTCTCATTAATTCAAGGCAATGAGAAAAGTTTAATGTATCCTGTTTTTGGTCTGAGTTAGGATGGACAGCAAAACATCCAGTATTTTTGAAAGTTTAAAATTAATACATTCCTGAGCTGCACCGAGCACATCATAGAGTACAGGGCAACGCTTTCATATGGAGCTCCATGGAATATGGCTCCCTGCTCTGGGATGGTGATTCTCCTTCTGCTGTGCCCCTCTTGGGTTGGTCGAAAATAATTCCTCCTACCTCATTGGAATCTTAAGGCAGGAGACAGATTCCCAAGGAATGATACTCTCCCACTGGCGGCAGGTCATTGGGCGCTCTATTATACACAAGTTTACTTACTCTTTCGTCCTCCTATCCCTGCCCTACCCAAGTCACTCAAGATCACACTCATTCTTTGACAACCTCTCACCTACTCACCCTCCCAAAGTCTGGGCTGGTTGTCCACGTGCAGTAATTTGACCCATATTCTCTTGAATCCACATCCATGGTCTCTTATACACTCGGTGATCTTTCCAATTATTTTTCTCTCCAGGCCATTGTTACTCGTTTTTTTTCCTAATATTCCTCCATTCCTCATTGTGTATGCCCAGCCTTTCCCTCTCTCTAAAGCCCTCAGTAGTTTGTGAACTTGCGCCCTTTGTTGTTTCACTCCTTCATGTACCTAGATGCCTGTTCAACAACAACAACAAAAAATACATGATCTCTTAATAGCTTTCCAGATGTTATAGAGACTGGTCGGTGGTCTCCCTGTCTTCTACCACCTCCTATCTGGTCTTTCTGTGCTTTGTTCCCTACCCCCAGGATTCTTCTGCTGCACACGGTCCAATACTAACCCCTTTCGGGTGAAACTACCTAATTCCAGGATCACTGTTCACCTCCTCTCGTTCGTTCCTCTTTTTCGTGCCTGCAGAACAAACATCCACATTCTCTTCAATCTCATCCTTCCCTTCATGTCTTCCAGACAGATGTTCAGCACCATCTCAGATCATCCCCAATCCAAACCATGATCTCTTCTACCCATGCCAATCCCCTACCCCAAGCCCTCCTCTTTCCAAATTTATGTTCCTTCCTCCAGAGAGTTTCTTCGTGTATCCATCTTGTCCATTCCCGCCCCATTCCTCCCCACACCTATTGTTTGTCCAAGTCTTCCTCAATCTTGGCCTTCAATTCTGCTGTTGGTCTTCCTCCCCCTCTTTCTACAGTTACTTTTGTCCTGTTACATCCTGAGTGTACCAGCTCTTCCACGAGCCTCGACAATGTATACAAAAAAATGTAATGTTTTTGTCTTTTTATAGACAAGGATATACACAAGCAACACAGGAGGAGGCTGTTTGGCCCGTCATACCGTCATATTATACCTGTGCTACATATACAACGCATTAATACAATCAATATCACCAGGTTAATATATTGCATGTGTGCATATGCATATGTATATATGTATATATGTATGTATATGTATATATGTAAATATGTATATATGTATGTATATGTATATATGTATATACAGTCACGTGAAAAAGTAAGTACACCCCATGTAAAGTTTTGACTTTTTCAACATATTTCAACATACAGCCATTTTATCTTCATTTCAACAATATTGATAGATAAAGGTGATATAATATAACAAATATCATGAAACATTTACATTTTGTAGTCCATTGTATAATTTAAATAAACATAAATGCAAATTTCGCATGTGGAAAAAGTAAGTACACCCTTGGCTCTAAAAGGTGGTATTGCCCGCTTTGGCAGAAACAACCTCAAGTAGGCGTTTCTTATAAATGTCTACCAGTCTCTGACATCGACTGGAAGAAATTTTTGCCCACTCCTCCATGCAGAATTATTTCAGCTGTGCGATGTTTGAGGGGTTTCTTGCATGCACAGCTCGTTTCAAAACCCCCACAACATCTCGATGAGATTTAGATCCGGACTTTGACTTGGCCATTCCAGAACCCTTCATTTCTTTCTTTTCAGCCATTCCTTGGTGGATTTACTGGTATGTTTAGGGTCATTGTCATGTTCCAAGGTCTACCTTCAGTTGAGCTTCAACCTTCCGACAGATGGCCTCACATTATCCTCAAGCACCTTCTGGTACAATGAAGAATTGAGAGTGGATTATATGATGGTGAGCTGCGCAGGCCCTGATGCAGCAAAGCTGCCCCAAACCATAATATTTCCACCACCATGCATTACAGTTGGTATCAGGTTCTTGTGGTCAAATGCTGTCTTTGGTTTTCGCCAAACATGTCTTCTGGTACTGTGGCCAAATAGCTCTACCTTTGACTCATTTGTCTAGAGCACATTGTTCCAGAAGTGCTGGTCTTTGCCTCGGTGTTCAATGGCAAACTTTAGTCTTGCCCTGATGTTCTTTCTGGACAGCAAAGGTTTCCTACTGGCACACCTCCCATGTAGATCAAATTTGTGCAGCCTCTTTCTAATTGTAGACTCGTGCACTTTGACATCAACAGTGGCAAGAGCTACCTGTAGGTCCCGTGCTGACATTCTGGGGTTCTTAGAGACTTCTTTCAGCATCTTGCGGTCTGCTCTCTGGCTGAACTTGCTGGGGCGGCCTGGCCTGAACAAGTTGGCAGTTGTTTGGAGTCTTCTCCACTTGTAGATGATCTTCCGGACAGTCGAATGATTGATTTCAAATTGTTTGGAGATCTTTTTAAATCCCTTCCCAGACTCGTAGGCATCTATAACCTTCTTTCTGAAGGCCTCAGAGAGCTCTTTTGATCTAGGCATGGTGACGCCACACACTTTAACAACAAAGAGCAAACCAAACGAAATGTCTGATGTTTAAATAAGACGGGTTCCTCCAAGATCCTCTCTAACGATGTTCTAATCATTTGCACCTGAGCTGTTGCACCTGATTCTAATTTTAGGTATTTGAAGTAGTGATAAATGTTGGGGTGTACTTACTTTTTCCACATGCGAAATTTGCATTTATGTTTATTTAAATTATACAATGGACTCCAAAATGTAAATGTTTCATTATATTTGTTATATTATATCACCTTTATCTATCAATATTATTGAAATGAAGATATAATAGCTGTATGTTGAATTATGTTGAAAAAGTCAAAACTTTACATGGGGTGTACTTACTTTTTCACGTGACTGTATATATTGTAACGGATCTGGGGTCGGCGCTCCCCTTACCAAGGGGGGGTCAATCCCCTTGTCTTCTACACTGGCCGATTCCCCCAGTCCTGGAAGTATGATGTCACGCCCGGTCAGCGCTGAATAGGGTATTAGGCCTATCCGTCCTATGACCGCAGTACCAGCGCCTTCCGGTACGCAAGGAAATACTCCTGCCCGGACCGTGGTGTAATTAATGGATTACGCCGAGTGAAACGAACCGCGGAATCTGAGCCGTTAACAAGGACTAAACCCGATTTATAAAGCGTTGGCCGAAATCGCGCCACAGGAACTCAATCGGGAAACCACTAAAGCGGTTGGATGAGAAAGGAAACCAAAGTAAAGGGAGAACAGATATTTATTAATTACTATTTACACAAAACCCAAAGAAGAAGAAGAAACGAAGGTCATTTACAGAATGAGCAGAAGACACAGTGCAATTCTTAACTTATACAGGCTTACTTACTCCCAGGGACAATACAGACAGAACGAACTCACATACACGAAAGGGGAATTCTCAGGCAGGAATGAATTGAGGGATGAGAAGGTGGGACCACAGGGCTGGAGGGATGAGGTTCAATTCCGTACAGGACGGCAGGGCTGGAGGCGAGCGGCCGCTGACTCTCCGCACTCGGGTCCACACGGCAAGGTTGCTCGAAGCAGCACGTCAGGGCTGCACGCGGCTGGGGTTGTTTGAAGCAGCGTCTTTCCTCTCTCTCGTACCTCTCTCTCAAGCGCCTTCCTCCCCAGAACTCAACTCGGTCAAGCACCTCCCTCCACAGAACTCTCAATTCATGCTCCCTCACTCATCCTTTTATTGCCCTCCCCGAAATCAAGCCGCGGGCTACGACGGCACGCCTACCGGGTCGCTCACCGCGGTGCTGATTGGTGGTTAGGGCTGGCTGACTCCACCTCTGATGACGATGAGGTGCCACGCCCCCCTTCTTCTCCGAGATGAGCACATGGTAATGGCGTCTTGTGGGGAGATAGCAAACCACTCGCACCCTTTTGAAGGGAAAATGGGCCTACTCTTATTTGATTGATGCAACGTAGATTCATATATTGGGAACATAGCCTTAACTGAAACACAGGATAATGAAATAACTACGAAAGGGCCTATGATTTGCTACGTGTTGCAATGTGGACTAACTAAGGTGCGATTATTTCAATTAACAGCCAATTAAGGGGAAATGTACACAGGGGTTATTTATAAGGAAATTTAATACTAAATTTCATGTGAAGGTTCTAAAAACTGCAACAATATATATATATATATATATATATATATATATATATATATATATATATATATATATATATATATAATTTCAAAACACACTTGGTCCCAAGTGTGCCTCACTGACCGGGTCCTCAGGCGAGGTCCTCAGCATAATCCCGTTTCGGCCCTTCAACCTCGATATGGTCAGCTAAGTTGGGCCAGCAGGGGCACATATGCCTCCACATGCAGCAGCTACACCTGGATGCATACATACCCTCACCCCCACCCAGTGAAAACACAGGCTACAACAACAAACCCGCCTACACTCCCAGGATCCACAGCCCCTCATCCACTCACTCACACACCAAAAAAACAACAACAACCGACCACCACCCTTATAACATGCACCACTCAAACAAAAACACATTCATGCTGCAAAACCACACCCACTCCTGCAAAACACACACACACACACACACACGCACACACACGCACACACACGCACACACACGCACACACACACACACACACACACACACACACACACACACAAACACACATCTCCATTTATCTTCCATGCTGAGTCACAACCCCTTTAGATTGAAATGAACTACCCCCCACAACCTCAACCTACATCATTCGATGTGCCTCCATAAACATCCTCCATATCCAAAGTGAGCCTTTCAAGGCAACCTGGGCAACTTTGTCACACATCCTCCTTCTTTCTGTCCCACACACTCCAAGCCGAGCAAGAAATGCAGAAAAGGATTTGCCAATATACCCTCTTCACCCCACCTCAAATGGCGCCGGCGCCATTGTCTGAGCGCTTCCCACGCGAGCCGCTTCGGGCCACATTGTACTAACAACGTCTTTCAACGATGTAGTTGAGGAAACTGAGTGTTGGCCAATATAAAAATAATTTATATATATATATAAAGATTTTATTTTCTTTAATCTTTACCCTGTCTGTTTTTGAGTCTGTATGTGGAGGTACCTCGATTAGAATTATCGATTTACCTCACCATTCATTTTCATGCTGTGCTTTACTTTCATTAAATTTATTATTGTGGCATTTTATTTGGTGTCGTGTTTCTGTGTTTTGTGGGTTTCAGATAAAACCTCGTGAGCTCCGTGCAGGTAAGCACTTTGGTTCCGTCCTGCACGCACCATAAAAAAAAGTACCGCCAATTTTCGGAGTTCGCCTCAGAGTAAGATTGAGCGGCTATCCGTCCAAGGCTGGCTTTCATTGGCCACGGTCTTGGCGGTGACGTCATGACGTTCGCTCATTAGGTTGGAGCACTAAATTATATATACTGTTACGGTCCGCGGATTAGATGTTATTTTTTACCGAGCGGTGGTGTAACCACGGCCGAACAGTTGTTCCCCGACTAAACCCGATTCACCCGATTCACCCAAACGTTGGCCGTATCGCGCCACAGATACTCAATCTGGAAAACTCTAAAGCGACCGAATGCAAAGAGGAAGAAGAAGACGTACAGAAGAGTAACGGGGTTTATTATGTACACATACACAAGCAAGAAGAAGAGTCACGATTATTTACAGGGGACATGAGACGCAGGCGACACAGTGCAAATTACTAGCTTATCTAACAGGCTTACTTAATACCCAGGACAGAACAAACGAAGACACAGACTCACGCGGGGAATTGCAGAGTGGATTGGCTGGAAGGAGAGGAAAGTCCACTGGGTCCGGCAGCACGATCCGCACGTTCTGCAGCCGCCGTTCCTTCGCGGCCCTGCTCCGAACTGCCGTCCAGGCCCCTAAGCGGCTGGCG
This sequence comes from Myxine glutinosa, assembly GCF_964187855.1. Classification (NCBI taxonomy): domain Eukaryota; kingdom Metazoa; phylum Chordata; class Myxini; order Myxiniformes; family Myxinidae; genus Myxine; species Myxine glutinosa. The sequence goes on along the minus strand of NC_136269.1, from coordinate 37,883,210 downwards.
AGCATTGTTGCTGCTGCTGCTGTAGACGCTGCCGCTGGCGAGCAAGGTGACGAATAGCAGGCTTTTGCGCTTCCCTGGATGACCTCTGCTTTTGGACCTCACAACTCAGCTCTGCTCTGACGACCCAGCTCTTTCCTTTGCACCTCACCACGCAGCTCAGCTCAGCCTTGGACCTTTTTGCAACTCTCTTGGACTCATCTGCTTGTCTCTCTTTTTGCCACTCTCGGTGGGGGCTGATGCAACGGGTTTTATAACCCCCGCCCTTCACCCTTTGCGAACCTCCCCCAAGCATTCTCTCTCCGCCCTCTCAAGCCAAACCCCTTGTTCATGGTTGGTCGAGTGGGGCTGGCTCACTCCTCCCCTCTCTGATGAGGTGGGGACCCGCCTTTCTTCCCCAACCCTGCTTCGTGGTCAATGGCGGCTTTGGAGGGGATGTAATTGCCAAATTGAGGCTTGGCCATTACGAAAGGGGAAATGGAGGTTTTTGGGAATGGGAATGAAGGGAATCTATCTCTTTTACTCGGTGCAATGGAGTGTCATTTTAATGGAAGACAAGGCCTTACTCTAAAACACATAATAAGATATAAGCTACTGAACAAGGGTTTTATCGAGTCCTGCAATGTGGTGTTTCATGGAATAACTACCGAGACGCCCTTTTTTATCTTTACACAACTCCGGAGGCAGGAGGCGCAGAATAAACAATAATAATAATAAAGCACACAATAAAAAAAAAATGCAATCCTCATATCCGCAACAATACTAACATGTATATATATATATATATTGTTGCGCTTTTGAGAATAAAGGATGACCCCCCCTCGTAGGTAGATGCACCACAACATGTAGCCTCGCTGTAGTTCAGTTATCTCTTAGAAAATGTAAGTGTAGTCTCCTTTCCTGTGTTAGTTTTGCATTGAGCAGGCCAGTAAGTGTAGGCCTCGATTA
>NC_136269.1:37867265-37877265 GCF_964187855.1 Myxine glutinosa | reverse complement strand
GAAATGGAAATGATAAAAGTAAAGTTAAGGGTAAAACACGATATTTGACATGGTTGTTTCATTTCGTGAATCTGATGCCTCCACCCCCCCCCCCTCATGAGTGTGAATTTTTGGGGGCTGGAAATTTGGCTCGGTGGGGGGGGGGGGGGGGAGGGTGTTCAACCACTTGGAGGACAAACTGCTTCTGCTCCACAGTGATGGTGATTTCAGTGTTGAAGTCAGAGCCACTCTTCCCTGTAGATTCGTTCACCGATGCCCTGGATAATCTTCAATCCTTATTTAAAATCCTTATATTCGTGCCAGATGGATCGACCATTGTGCAGAAAAGACGGAGGAAGCTGCAGGATTAGGAAGAATCTCTTCATATTTGTCGGTACAATGTTTCACTGTTTTTGAGCAATCAAATTGACTCCTGTCCATTTGAATCCTCTTGAGACAGTCTCCAGAGCGTTCTTCCTCTTGAAGCACGTGAAACATTTTTGCCTTCTCTTCGATGGGGAGGGAGATGTCAAAAAGGCCGAATCAACAAGCTCTTCACTCACGTAACACAGATGCCTTGTTGAGATGAGAAATGCTGCCAAATATATTCCACTGTCGATTTTTCCTTGAATACTGCAATCCTCTTGATCAGCTGGATGTCATCTTTGAGAGCTCTGATGACGACAGGTCCTTTGTACCAAGCACAGAGAGCCCCTGGCTGAAGTACTCTTACGCATTGTGGTGGTATCTCCCTGAGGACAATAACTACCAGTTGAACATCTCTTGGATGTTCTACCTGAAGCTGGTACAGACAGAATTCCAGGACCTCCTCTTTGTGAGGGCTGATTTAGAGTTTCAACTCCTTGACATCAATGAGTGTGTGGTACTCCTCACGATTGATGAAGCTGAATCTCTCCTGGAATTGCTTGAAAAGGGCAATATCTAACCCAGACGATTGGGATGCCACGCACTCGGAGTAGGCCTTTTCCAGCAATGCTTCAAATATATGCTTCAAATAGCTGCCGGCCAAGGGATATGGAGCAATTCGTTTCACAGCTTCTGATGCAACAAAGTGCACGCTTTACTCCATACACCAGTGTTGCCAGCTGTAGTATCAAATGACATTGCCTTCACTCGAGCCTCAAGATTCCAGTCCTGCAGGCACTGGAAAAGGGCACTGACTTGACTTTCCGTAACACCAGGTGCCAGTTTTGGTACTCCGAGAAGCTAGATTACCCCAGATCCTGAAATCAAAATAGGCAAACGGTCTACTTCTTCTTTCCCAGTCATATTGGAGAGCAACTTTCCATCTAAGTGAACAGTGATGAGAACTTCTGGTGAAAATCTGGTTCAGATTTCCTCAGCAGTTTATTGGCGTTTCTTCATCTGGCCCTGGCAAATAGAAAAGCAATTTATTGCCAGCTCCTCAACATGGCATCTCCTGTCCATTGTGAAGCTACTCAAGATGTAAGTGGCATTACAGTCTGACATCATTGAACGGTCCAAGGCAGTCGCAGCTCAAACATCAACGGTGAGATTGGGACGGGATGGACATCTTTTTTTTTTTTTTTTGTATACAAGATCGAGGCTCGTGAAAGAGCGAACATTTATCACACAGAAAGACAAACCGACAAACCGACACATAACCGACAAACCGACACATAAAACACATAACATAGGGAGCGGTAGACAAGATGGGGAGAGAGGGGGAAGGACACAAACACAACATTTGAGAGCAGGAACCGAGAGACATGGAGACATCGAGAGATCTGTGGGAGGGAGAGGGCTTTGGGGGGGGAGGCATGGGAAAGGGGGTGGGAGAGGCATAAAACATATGGACACTGCCAGGACTACCAGGAAAGAAGTTGGAATTACAAACAAGGTGGATCTGGGGTGGATTAGTGGGGGTAGAAAAGATCAAGGTTTTGGATGGGGGAAGATAAGAGATGGTGGTGAACAGCTGTTTTAAAGACCTGGAGGGAGGAGTGGGATTGAAGGGAGTGTGGGAGTTTGTTCCAGAGGCGGGAGAAAAGAGGAATGAAGGAGTGAAGGTGAGCAGAGAGCCGAGATTTCGGCAGTTTAACCATCAGAGGCTTGCTGGCAGATCTTGTGCGACCTGTAGGAATATTTGGGGGACAGGGCACAGAGAGTGCTGGGGGAGCAAGGCCGGAGAGGAGTCGGTAGAAGACAGAAAGACCACCTACCTGCCTGCGGTGAGTGAGTGAAAGGCCCTCAGAGATAGCTTCATCGCGGGAGATTCCAATGATTCTGAAAGCTTTGGTTTCAACAGCGTGAAGCCGAGCTAGGTGTGAGGCAGGAGCACCAGCCCATAGGGGAGAACAGTCTTCCATTGAGCTGCGGATGAAAGCCTTGTATGTGGTGAGGAGCTCAGGTGTGCCTAGGAAGGACTTCGCACGACGGAGGATGCCCAGTCGGCGACTGGCTTTGCAGGCCAGCTTGGAAATGTGGTTTTCCCAAGAAAGATCATGGCAGATAGTGAGACCCAAAAGCTTGAGCGACAGAACTTCTTGGAGAGGATTGTTGAGAAAGTAGATGGGAGGGTTGTCCAGTCGATCTTTTCGGAGAGACATAGTAAGAGTGTGAGATTTGTCAGGATTGAAAGACATGTTCCACTTGTTTGACCAGTCTGTGATTTTGTCCAGGTCTTCAGAGAGTGAGGAGGCTGCAGACTGCCGATCTGAGGGAAGAGGAATGGAGCGGCAGAGAGTGGAGTCATCAGCAAAGAGATAGAGAGGATTTTCCAGAGAGTCGGAGAGATCATTGATAAAGACCAGAAAAAGCATAGGGCCCAGCACACTGCCTTGGGGAACTCCAGCCTGAACAGGAAGGGGAGATGAGAGAAATCCATTCAGGGCCACACGTTGACTACGACCAGAGAGGAAGTCCGCAAGCCATGCATGGAGATTTCCATGGATACCATAGGAGTAGAGTTTGGTGAGCAGAGCTGGGTGCCTGACCATATCGAAGGCACGTGATATGTCAAGGGAGACAGCTCTGATTTCCTGTTTGGCATTGAGGACCTCCATCCATTGTCTGAGACAGGAGAAGCAGCATGTCCAGAGTAGAGTGACCTGGTCTGAATCCAAATTGATGATCAGAGATCAAGCCATTGGAGAAGAGGAAAGATTTCATATCCGAAGGAATGATGGATTCCATGACTTTGCTGATAATTGGGAGCAAGCTGATTGGTCTGTAGTTAAAAGGATCTGTTTTTGCACCTTTTTTGTGTAAAGCGGTAATGTTTGCTGATTTCCAGGATGCTGGCAGATGACCTTGAGCAAAAGATAGGGTGAAAAGAACAGAGAGAGGGTGAGATAGAGCTGCAGAGCAGGATTTTAGGACCCGTGGGCTGATGCCGTCTGGTCCAGTTGCAGAATCAGAGTCGAGGTTAGACAAAAACTCCTCCACCTTGTCAGGAGAGAAGGACACAGAGTCCAGGAGCAGTTGGGTTCGACTGGGAAAGGTGGGAACAGAGAGAGATGGGTTTGGGACTAAAGATTTTGAGGCAAACACAGAGTTGAGGCATTCGGCTTTGTCACGTGCGATGTCAACTGTGTGGCCATTTGAGGTAAGGGAGGGGATGGAGTGGGAACAAACACCAGAAACGGATTTGACCAGACGCCACCAGGATTTGGAGGAAGGAGGCAGGTTTGAGAGTTCGTTCTTGAGTGAGGAGAGATAGTGCTTCCTGGCACTCCTGAGGGTCGACACACACTTGTTCCGAGCTTGGTGGAAGGAACTGAGATTGCCTTCAGTTGGATTAGCCTTCCAAGAGGCAAAGGCAAGTTGTTTCAGGGCAACTGCCTCACCACAAGATTCGGTGTACCATGGATGGGAGGAAGGGTAAGACAACTGAAGACGAGATGGGATAAATCTGTGCATGAGAGAGAGCAGTTTGCTTTGGAAGAATTCCCAGGAAGAATTGATGTCAGAGGCAGTGGAGATGGGAGACCGATCCAGACGATTGATGGCTGCTTGAAGCCCGTCCCAGTCGGCCTGAGTGAAATGCCAGACTCTTCGACGCTGAGGAGGCTCTCTGAGAATGGCCAGAGAGATGTCCACTTTGACAAGCACATGATCAGAAGAACCGATTGGAGCAGAAGAAGAGCAGCAGACATTAGCAGGGAAGTTTGTCATAACCAAGTCTAGAAGAGAAGAAACTCCATTGGCTGAGATCCGGGTCAGGAAATTGACAGATTGTGTCAATCCCAGTGAGTCACAGAAGTCCTTTGCTGAGGTGCCATGACTGGTGAGAGAGGAACCCACACCCAACCAGGTGGCATGATGACAGTTGAAGTCACCACATATGAGGAAGAGAGAGTTGGGATGAGTGGATAGAAGTTGGTCCATGTTGTCAGAGAGTGAAATGTAAATTGAGTCATCACTGTTTGGGGGACGGTACAGAACACATATGAACAAAAGGTGGGAGCGGAGAGGAAGCCGTAGCCAGAGGTACTCCTGGGGGTGAGGAGGAGAGAGGGCAGTGCAAGGAGAGTGAGGAAGAGAGTTTTTGATAAAGATAGCCACCCCACCACCAGGACGAGGCTCAGGTCTATCATACCGGAAGAGGGAGTAACCAGGAAGAGATATTGAGGAATCAGAGACATCTTGAAGGAGGAAAGTCTCTGTTAAGCAGATCAAGTCTGGATTGTCAGAAGCAACCTGTATGGAGAGATCAGTCAGGTTTGAGCGAAGGCCCCGGATGTTTGAGGTCCATACCGTTAAAGAAGAGAGAGGGGGAGCATCGGGTACAGGACAGGGGAGGGGAGGAGTAGGGTAAGATGAAGGATGAGAGGGGGAGGTAGGGAGAGCAGTTGATAGTGTGTCAGAGATTACAGAAGAGTTCCAAGAAAGGGAAGGATGAGGAGGATGAAAGGTTTGGTGGTGAAGGGATGAGGCAGAGTGAGGGGTTGTTTGAGGGGGGGTATGGGACAGTAGAAGGTTGGGGGGGTGGAGGCATGAGATAGAAGGGAGACGAGGTGGGGAGGAGGCAACTTTGAGGAGGGGGGAGGAGGGAGAATTTGAGAGGAGTGGTATGGGGGGAGATTTGAAAGGGAGGAGTTGGGGGGGAGTTTTGAAGGGGAGGAGTGAGGCGGGAGTTTAGGAGGGGAGGGGCAAGGGGGAGTTTAGGAGGGGAGGGGCAAGGGGGGAGTCTAGTAGTGGAGGGGCAAGGGGGGAATTTAGGAGTGTAGGGGCAAGGGGGGGGATTTGGAGGGGAGGGGCAAGGGAGGAGTTTATGAGGGGAAGGGCAAGGGGGGAGTTCAGGAGTGGAGGGGCAAGGGGGGGATTTGGAGGGGAGGGGCAGGTGGGGACTTTAGGAGGGGAAGGGCAGGGGGGGAGTTCAGGAGTGGAGGGGCAAGGGGGGAGTTTAAGAGTGGAGGGGAAAGGGGGGAGCTTAGGAGGGGAGGGGCAAGGGGGGAGTCTAGTAGTGGAGGGGCAAGGGGGGAGTTTAGGAGTGTAGGGGCAAGGGGGGGATTTGGAGGGGAGGGGCAAGGGAGGAGTTTGTGAGGGGAAGGGCAAGGGTGGAGTTCAGGAGTGGAGGGGCAAGGGCAGGGGATTTGGAGGGGAGGGGCAAGGGGGGACTTTAGGAGTGGAGGGGAAAGGGGGGAGTTTAGGAGTGTAGGTGCAAGGGGGGGGATTTGGAGGGGAGGGGCAAGAGGGGAGTTTAGAAAGTGGATGATTAATGAAAGACGAACATTGATAACAAATTGGGTTTGTTGTGATTTTCAAGTTAGCAATCCGATTCAGAACGATGGAGGAGGGATGGAATGAATGTGAATTTAGACCATGTAGTGAGGGAGACGTATAAGATATTGAATTTCTTTTTTTTGACGTGGAATGAGTTGGAGAGGAAATTGAGAAAAGCCTTTTAAATAGGAAGAAAAACAGCGTGTTGTAATATACCACTGAATAAACCACTGAAGGGGAAAGGTTAAACATATTTAAAATAATATTTAAACAGAACCGTGAACAATCTTATATGCACAAAATACCAACGGGGTGGAGGGCTGAGAGGGACCACCACGAGTCACGTGAACAGGGCAAAAGGTGGATGGCAAGGAGATAATGGGGGCGGGGCGAAAAGCACCGCGATACACCTGGACAGAAAGTACAGGATGAGACAACGGCACACGTGGAGAAAGGAAAAATAAATGTTTTTTTTTTTTGTTTTTTTTTGGGGGGGGGGGGGTGGGGTGGGGTGGGGATTAAAAACGTTAGACAGAGAGTATTACGTTCGGTGTAGAAGGGAAAAACTGAGAGCCAAGCAAAACGATGTAGGGGACTTAAGTTAACAAACACCGACAGGGGTACAAGGCTGCACACGAGGCGCAGAACAGGATTAATTAATTACGAGTTACAGGAAATTCAAACCAAAACTAACTTTTAGGGGAGAAGGAGCTTCCTCGACTTCAGATCCGGATGTTGTTTCAGCACTGGAACCAGAGGTGATCTCCAGATCCACAGAGGATACCTTGGCACTGGATGTGTGAGACCCGGGGTGTATTCCATTAACAAGCAGCTTGCTATCGCTTGCCAAGCCAGCCATTCCTTGTCAACCGTTTCATTGGAGTGCTTGCTTGAGTGTTCAAGGTACTTGGTGAGCACTCTAGAAGCTGATTGGCAATGTAACACATTCATTCCCTCTCTGCTTTCATTCCTTCCCACATCAATCTTTCATTCCTTCACATGATCTCCCATGTACATCAGAACACCATATCCCACTCCTACATTTTTTTAGGTGGTGTGGACGATGACATAATTCTCGATAGGAACACTGCAGGTCTTTTATTGTCACCTCTGAGGATGGAAGATAGTATTCTTCTGAAATGTCAGGATTTTTATTGCATTGTCACAGATCTACAAGAGCTTCGTGTTGTTGTTGTTGTTGTTGTTGTTTGGATTGTTGAGATTGTTGGGGGTAGATTTTTGAAATGTGTACCCATTGGTCAGCCAGCTGCCAGACCACCCCCACATCTGTCACTTGATGCTACCCACCATAACGCCGAGACAAACTGAAATGGCTGCCATCTTGGTTTTCTGGTGGGCCGAACACAGGACTGTAGGCCTCTTCTGATTACGTTACCTGGGTTTGTTGCGTCAAATTTCCATTAGCTTTGTTTGGGTAGAGTGTTTTTCACGATGAGGGACCCCAAAAAAATCTCATCATATGTCGAACGAGAAAACTTCTGAAAATGCAAAGCCTGTCTGAGTCCACTTTGTATTCAGACTTATTCCATACGCTAAACATGATGAAAACATCTAAAAAAAAAAAAAGAACGGCACTCAGTTGAGAGCAAACCTCTGCCTGGTTGGCCATATCACTCAATTGTGAAGAATCACTTAAAACATTCTAATAGCCGGATCTGGATCCGAATTTTCACCAAAATTGAATCGATTCTTCCTTGTCACACACACAACCTGTCCAACAAGTTTTGTCCAAATCCATCAATAACTTTTTAAGATATCCTGCTATGTATCGTTTTTGGCCCAATCTCCCAATGGTGAAGAATCACTTAAAAAATTAAATAATTCCCATATCCGAATCCATATTCAGATCTTCACCAAAATTGAATTCATTCTTCCTTGTCACACACCCAACCAGTCCACCAGGTTTCGTCCAAATCCGTCCATAACCTTTTGAGATATCCCATAATGTATAGTTTTTGGCCTTATCTACCAATGGTGAAGAATCGCTTAAAAGTTTAAATAACTCTCATATCCGAATCCATATTCAGATCTTCACCAAAATCGAATCGAATCGTCTTTCTCCGACACCCAACCGGTCCACCAGGTTACGTCCAAATCCGTCCATAACCTCTTGAGATATCCTGCTATGTATCGTTTTTGGCCCCATCTCCCAATGGTGAAGATTCACTGAAACAAGCGTTACGCCGAGGTCCCCCATCGGGGAAGTGATGTGAGTTGACAAAGTTGAAGACGCAGAAAACATGCTACGATATGATATTTCGCTCACAAGGTTCAGACATACATGGCGGCGGCTATCTTGGATTTTGACGTGGCGACCCAATTTTCAATAGCGTTCTTCCTTATGCCTAGATACACCCACACACCAGATTAGAAGTTAGTACTTCGCTTATTTTTCATGATATTTCGCTCACAAGGTTCAGACATATATATGGTGGCGGCCATCTTGGATTTTGACGTGGCGACCCAATTTTCAAAAGGGTTCTTCCTTATGCTTCGATACACCCACACACCAGATTAGAAGTTGGTACTTCGCTTATTTTTCAATATATTTCGCTCACAAGGTTCAGACATACATGGAGGCGGCCATCTTGGATTTTGATGTGGCGACCCAATTTTCAATGGGGTTCTTTCTTATGCCTGGATACACCGACACACCAGATTAGAAGTTAGTACTTCGTTTATTTTTCAAGATATTTCGCTCACAAGGTTCAGAAATATATATGGTGGCGGCCATCTTGGATTTTGATGTGGCGACCCAATTTTCAATGGGGTTCTTCCTTATACCTAGATACACCCACACACCAGATTAGAAGTTAGTACTTCGCTTATTTTTCAAGATATTTCGCTCACAAGGTTCAGACATATATATGGTGGCGGCCATCTTGGATTTTGACGTGGCGACCCAATTTTCAAAAGGGTTCTTCCTTATGCTTCGATACACCCACACACCAGATTAGAAGTTGGTACTTCGCTTATTTTTCAATATATTTCGCTCACAAGGTTCAGACATACATGGAGGCGGCCATCTTGGATTTTGATGTGGCGACCCAATTTTCAATGGGGTTCTTTCTTATGCCTAGGTACACCCACACACCATATTAGAAATTAGTACTTCGTTTATTTTTCAAGATATTCCGCTCAAAAGGTTCAGACATACATGGCGGTGGCCATCTTGGATTTTAATGTGGTGACCCAATTTTCAATGGGGTTCTTTCTTATGCCTAGGTACACCCACACACCAGATTAGAAGTTAGTACTTCGTTTAGTTTTCAAGATATTCCGCTCAAGGTTCAGACATACATGGCGGCGGCCATCTTGGATTTTGACGTGGCGACCCAATTTTCAATGGGGTTCTTTCTTATGCCTAGGTACACCCACACACCAGATTAGAAGTTAGTACTTCGTTTAGTTTTCAAGATATTCCGCTCAAGGTTCAGACATACATGGAGGCGGCTATCTTGGATTTTGACGTGGTGACCCAATTTTCAATGGGGTTCTTTCTTATGCCTAGGTACACCCACACACCAGATTAGAAATTAGTACTTCGTTTAGTTTTCAAGATATTCCGCTCAAGGTTCAGACATACATGGTGGCGGCCATCTTGGATTTTGACGTGGCGACCCAATTTTCAAAAGGGTTCATCCTTATGCCTCGGTACACTCACACACCAGATTAGAAGTTAGTACTTCGTTTAGTTTTCAAGATATTCCACTCAAGGTTCAGACATACATGGAGGCGGCCATCTTGGATTTTGACGTGGCTACCCAATTTTCAATGGGGTTCTTTCTTATGCCTAGGTACACCCACACACCAGATTAGAAGTTAGTACTTCGTTTAGTTTTCAAGATATTCCGCTCACAAGGTTCAGACATACATGGCGGTGGCCATCTTGGATTTTGACGTGGCGACCCAATTTTCAATGGCGTTCTTCCTTATGCCGAGATACACCCACACACCAGATTAGAAGTTGGTACTTCGCTTATTTTTCAAGATATTTCGCTCACAACGTTCAGACATATGTATGGTGGCGGCCATCTTGGATTTTGACGTGGCGACCCAATTTTCAAAAGGTTTCTTCCTTATGCCTCGATACACCCACACACCAGATTAGAAGTTGGTACTTCGCTTATTTTTCAAGATATTTCGCTCACAAGGTTCAGACATACATGGAGGCGGCCATCTTGGATTTTGATGTGGCGACCCAATTTTCAATGGGGTTCTTTCTTATGCCTAGGTACACCCACACACCATATTAGAAGTTAGTACTTCGTTTATTTTTCAAGATATTCCG
>NC_136269.1:37852265-37862265 GCF_964187855.1 Myxine glutinosa | reverse complement strand
CAACCTGTCGTTCGTGCTGACTTCAAGGCGGCGATTTGACTTTCAGACCTTACTTCACCCAGGCTGCACGTCCGGATCGAGGATCGAACTGCGCACTGTGCACACCAAGCGGCCACCCTCGAGTCAAATCCTGCACGTTTCCCGGTACAGGAATTAACCGGTGTGTGTGATTCCCCGTGTGTGAGTGTGTGTAGACTCCTGTTGGGTTTAATTAGGTAAGGAATTGCTAAGGTTGCATCTTCGGCTCTTTTACTCTGTGCCTTCTAAATAAAAGGCTGTACATTTTTGTTGTTACTTTCAAACCTGTTCGGGTACGTCTTTTCTCCATTGGCCAGGCATCGTCCGAGACCGAATTTGGCTTGAATCAGGCCCGACAATCACGCAAGGTAACACCGCTTTCCGCACCGTGTAGATCGCTCGGCACAAAATAAGGTGTGTGGAAAGCGAGAGTTTAACCCCCGATTTCTTCGGCTGCGCGTCTTGAAGGTATTTGGGATTCTTTGACCAGCAAACGCTTCGGCGTGTGGCTGTGAGGTTGGCGCTTAAAGTTGCTTTAGCAACCCGTAGATCACGAGCTTAGTCGCGGTCGGCGGCCTGCATGGACCCGAAGTTTGAGGGGGAGCGGGGTAATAAACTTCCCTTAGTACGTCGACAAACCCGGGATCCGCAACAATATACAGTATATATATATATTGGCATGATCTCTCAATGGTGAAAAATCACTCAATTTTTTTTAAAATCTCGTTTCTACATCCGGCTCTGGGTCTTCACCAAAATCGAATAAATTAGTCAAGGGGATATCCCCAAACTGTCCACTAAGTTTTGTCCGGATCCGTTCATAATTTATTGAGATATCGCGCTATATATCGTTTTTGTTCCCATCTCTCAATGGTGAAGAAGCACTTTAAAAACTGTAGTATCTGGATCCGGATCCGTGTCTTCACCAAAATCGAATCGTTTCGTCCTTGTCACATACCAAACCTCTGCCCCAAATTTCGTCTCAATGGGTTCATAATTTTTTGAGATACAGACAAACAAAGAAACTAACTATACAAGCTCGAGATGTGCAGAAGAGATGTAAAAGATGTAGACTGGAGCACAGACGACAAGGAGACCATCGTTATTTTTTTTTACAAAAGGTATTTCTACATATGAGGTATGCGGGATGCACAGAAATGGAAATCATTTTGAAGACCAATAGTATTGATCAACAGTATTGTTTTTGGCACATTTTTAACCCTCAAAGATGGTAAAATGTGAAGGTACAGAATGTACTCTGAGCAAGACCCCAATGAGAAAAGAGTCCTTATAGGGGATGGAAAATTGCTCCAGTTAGAAATTCTAGATATGTTTCGAAATAAAAGTGAAATGTAAGAGAAAACTTGGCAAAAGTCGAATACGATAAAACCATGTGCTTTGCACGAGCAGGTGGTTGCACCTGAAAAGCATCACACCTATTCCCTTTCTATTGGGTGCTAATTGGAAGTGTTTTTAGAAGCAGTTTACCTTCACTGGGATTTCAATTTCCAATACAGCAGAGTGTTGGAACAAATCCAAAGGATGTCATGCCACGCTGCAGGGGTCGGAAAATATATGTTTGTCTTCTGGTTTGCAAAAGATATATCAGTCATTTAGCATCTTCAGAAACAACTGTTTCTTTTGAGTTTGTTTGTCATGCAGAAATAACAAAACAAGTGAAAACTAGAAAGCATGTGAAAATGCAAAGCCCCCCTGCGTCCTTTTGTATTTAGTCGTATTCCTCTCCTGTATGCTCAAAATAACGAAAACCGTTAAAAAAAAAAAAAAAAAAAAAATTGATTATTTCATGAGCTTTGGATATGAAAAGCAATCGACACCTACCTTTTGATTAGTGGACCAATTCAGTGACCGAATATGCAAATTATTTTGGAGTTTGGAGTTGAGACATGCGTTTGGGGTGGGACTGGGAGGTGAAGATTTAACCAAGCAACATGTTTCGGGAGCACACACCTCGACAATATTAAATTACAGTGTTGGTATATTTAACTGTTATTTGCATGATATTGTTGAAGTTACACAATTACATTTTACATGACGCTGGATTTCTGTGGGAACCTCATCTCCTTATCTATCAATATTCACTGACTCACTGTCTATTCTAAGTAATCAATTGCTCAGAATTGAAAAAAAAAAAAATGCATTTCATCAATTTCAAGGAAAACTGCTTCATAATCCTTTGTGAGTATCACGCACACTTTTTTTTTGATGATATGACCAAAAAAGTGGAGGGGAAATCCATATACTGTCCCCCTTTCTATAAAAGTGGGGGGGGGGGATGTCCCTCATTTCCCACACCCATCGACACCCCTGACTGCTGTGCACATATTATGGATCTCACATTAATACCATTCTTGTTGATCAGGCCATTTACAGGATGCATGACATCACTGAATTGCACCAAATCGAGTAAAACCACCCAGATTAAACTTTCATCCCTGGATGTAATTATATACTTATTTCAATGCAGTTAAATTGCGCTTCATGCGATCTAATGCTTTGAGGAGTTGCGTTACTATTATAAAAAGCATGCAATTAATTTGGTACATATTGGGTTAAATAATATTGCTCTGAGGTTCATTTTCTAGCAAACCTCTTGAGGCTGTAACTAGTCCATTTCTGAACTTTGAGCCGGTCTTTAACAACACACTATTAGCATATCCCACTCGAACACTGTCTCAAATCTATTTATCCCGAATTGTGATGTTGAATGGTTCATAATAATTTGAAAATATTATTTTATATTCTGTAAGAATGTTTACCACTAGAACAGTAAAGGGCTGGCAGGACAACATCTGAGTCTTATAGCCTGGGTTTTAATCTCGACGAAGCTATTAACTCTCTTCTTTGTATTTTGCAGGTAAAGAGGGGGGGGGGGGGGGGCGGAGGTCATGGATGTATGTGACGTCCCTAGGATATTAATGTTACGCCGGGGGTCGTGTCTGCTTGCATTAATTGGTGGATGTTAGAGATCCCATGGTCTCCTTCGTGAAGAGTCGGTGAGTTATCGCCGGGACACTGAACAAATTAAAAACTCCTACCCTCTAACTACAGAGGTAACTACATCAAGGACACAGCCCCCACCCTCTCCCAAATGATGCTTCCCTCAGTAATGTGCTGCATATACGAAAGAAGAAGAAGAACAGTTTAAAAAAACCAATTCCTTAACTCCAAAAATTGCAAATTGAACTAGAAAGCATCTGAAAATGCAAAGCCCGTGCACGTCTGTTTGTATTGAGATATTTTCTTCTTCTTCTTCCGTCTGCTCAAAATAACAAAAACAGTTTTGAAAATTGATGATTTTATGCTTCCTTGACCCTTGAGCTCTAGATCAAAAAAAAAAAATCAGCTTTTAGCTTTTGATTGGTGAACCAATTATGTGACCCAATATGCAAATTTTTAACATTTCAGGTCAATTGGATGAAAATTGAAGATTTTATGCAACTTGACTTTTGACCTTTTGATCTTTAAAAAAAAGAAGCAATTGACTCCTTCCTTTTGATTAGTGAACCAATTCAGTGACCTAGTATGCAAATTCTTAACATTTCAGGTCAATCAGATGAAAATTGCCAATTTTATGTGACTCTAACCTTTGACCTTTTGACCCAAATTATTAATTTTCTTTATACATATTATCAAAATAAAGCTTTGTTGAAAATTTGATGACAAAATTCGAATGGTAAATTTAAATTTCAGGTCAATTGGATGAAAATTGATGGTTAGGGTGAATCTGACCTTTAACCTTTCGACCTTTACACGATACTATGAATTTTCCTCTCCATATTATGAAAATAAAGCTTTGTTGAATATTTGATGACAAATCAACGTTCACCAATTGTATTGAGGTTTTCAGGGTTAGAGTCATGTGTCTTTAACATACGTGTTCACCAATTATATTGTGGTTTTTCTGGGTTAGAGCCGGTTGTGCCTTTAACATGTTTGTCCGTCAATTATATTATGCGGGTCTCGTGTCGGACGTGGTAACCTTTGATCTTTGGAAATATCCCTCATAATTCACCACTACGTTGGTATCCGCAGCCATATTACATACAGATAATAAAATAGTGAAATTTTTGACCTACTTTGGTCTTCATACATCCTTGTTATTCTCCTTTTATTTCCAATTCCCAACCTCCGACACCTTTTGTCTCCCTTCGTGTCAATTTCTTTCTCGCTTTAATTCGCCAATGCTTCGACCACCTCTTCCTGTATATAATATATCACTGTCCCATGAATTTTAATTGGACAAAATGACCTTATGCATACCACTCGTTAGCATTTGATTGCATTATTGTAGGTACAACAATCAGCCGTATTTTGATTATAATATTTTACCTGCAGGCTCGTATAATGCTGTAAGTGGCACCTTCCGAGGCAAGGATGAGTTGAGTGATTGAGTGTGATTTAATTTAGTGGACAACCTTTTTGGATCTACGTCCGACTGGTCACAATGTACCGATGTTCCAAGATGGCTGTAAGACCGATTTCAATGCATTTGAAGTCATTTTTTGTTTAATCTACATAATCCGACTTTATACTTGCACATCACATCAAAGTGACATGACACTATCATTATACTTCAATGCGGAAATCACTGACCAAGATGGCCTCCAAATAGCATTATGGTTGTGCTTCAAGTAACATGTGGTTCTGCAGTAAATTACACATTTAATGATAGACTTTCAGGATTTGTGTGGAGAAACATACATTTATGAATGATCTTAAAAGACAATGAGCCAAGACGGGCAATTTTCGGACTTGTCTTTTGCAGCATAATATTGCATCCCAAAGAATCTCATGGAAACATGTGATCTTTGCAGAACTAAAAGAGTAAGAAAAAAATATATTAAAATGATCTTCTTCCTGCCTTACTCTTTTCAAAACATCTAAATGTATGATGAGCCGTGTTAGTTATACTGCTGCCCATTTGAATGTTATGATATCATTCATTCACAAATATAAAACTTAGCTCGAATAACATGTCTGAAACAACATCATATTTGTTCTTGTTTACCAAGAAGGCATTTACTGAAGGAGTCATTGCAGCCACAATGGCATCTGCTTCAAGCCTTGATGGAATGCCTTTTGGAATGAATTCAAGGAAATGACTTTTAGATGATTTATGGGCCAATTTATCATGAAAACAGGATTATATATATATATATATATATATATACACACACACACAGTCACGTGAAAAACTAAGTACACCCCATGTAAAGTTTTGACCTTTGCAACATATTTCAACATACAGCTATTTGATTTTCATTTCAACAATATTGATAGATAAAGGTGATATAACAAATATCATGAAACATTTACATTTTGTAGTCCATTGTATAATTTAAATAAACATAAATGCAAATTTCGCATGTGGAAAAAGTAAGTACACCCTTGGCTCGAATAGGTGGTATTGCCCCCTTTGGCAGAAACAACCTCAAGTAGGCGTTTCTTATAACTGTCTACCAGTCTCTGACATCGACTGGGAGAAATTTTTGCCCACTCCTCCATGCAGAATGCTTTCAGCTGTGCGATGTTTGAGGGGTTTCTTGCATGCACAGCTCGTTTCAAATCCCCCCACAACATCTCGATGGGATTTTGATCCGGGCTTTGACTTGGCCATTCCAGAACCCTCCATTTCTTTATTTTCAGCCATTCCTTGGTGGATTTACTGGTATGTTTAGGGTCATTGTCATGTTGCAAGGTGCACCCTCGGTTGAGCATCAACTTTCCGACAGATGGCCTCACATTATCCTCAAGCACCCTCTGGTACAATGAAGAATTCATAGTGGATTCTATGATGGTGAGCTGCCCAGGCCCGGATGCAGCGAAGCTGCCCCAAACCATAATATTTCGACCACCATGCTTTACAGCTGGTATCAGGTTCTTGTGGTCAAATGCTGTATTTGGTTTTCGCCAAACATGTCTTCTGGTACTGTGGCCAAAGAGCTCTACCTTTGACTCATCTGTTCAGAGCACATTGTTCCAGAAGTGCTGGTCTTTGCCTCGGTGTTCATTGGTAAACTTTAATCTTGCCCTGATGTTCTTTCAGGACAGCAAAGGTTTCCTCCTGGCACACCTCCCATGTAGATCAAATTTGTGCAGCCTTTTTCTAATGGTAGACTCGAGCACCTTGACATCAACAGTGGCAAGAGCTACCTGTTGGTCCCGTGATGACATTCTGGGGTTCTTAGAGACTTCGTTCAGCATCTTGCGGTCTGCTCTCGGGCTGAACTTGCTTGGGTGGCCTGGCCTGAACAAGTCGGCAGTTGTTTGGATTCTTCTCCACTTGTAGATGATCTTCCGGACAGTCGAATGATTGATTTTAAATTGTTTGGAGATCTTTTTAAATCCCTTCCCAGACTCGTAGGCATCTATAACCTTCTTTCCGAAGGCCTCAGAGAGCTCTTTTGATCTAGGCATGGTGACGCCACACACTTCAACAACAAAGAGCAAACCAAACTAAATGTCTGAGGTTTAAATAAGACAGGTTCCTCCAAGATCCTCTCTAACGATGTTTTCATCATTTGCACCTGAGCTGGTGCACCTGATTCTAATTTTAGGTATTTGAAGTAGTGATAAATGTAGGGGTGTACTTACTTTTTCCACATGCGAAATTTGCATTTATGTTTATTTAAATTATATAATGGACTACAAAATGTAAATGTTTCATGATATTTGTTATATTATATCACCTTTATCTATCAATATTGTTGAAATGAAGATCAAATAGCTGTATGTTTAAATATGTTGAAAAAGTCAAAACTTTACATGGGGTGTACTTACTTTTTCACGTGACTGTATATTGTAATGGATAGCACACTGAGCAGTAAGATCATTTAATTTAAAATTCTTTATTAATCACCTGACGTTTCGAGAACAAACTAGTTCTCTTCCTCAGAGGCGTTGAGTGTGGTGTGGTCATGAAACCGTTAAGTTCTGTTGGGGACGGTTCACGCCATGGATTGGTCCAAGTCCTTTCCAATCAGAAGGTTTCCCTGCATTCAAATGACTGCCGTTTTTGACGTTGTAATTGATTGCGTAGTACTTTGTATGTGGGATGTAAGTCGATGTGTCGGTTGATGGAGTTTTTATCAGAGTACCAGGCCTCGATAATCTCACGGTTCACTCTCAAAGATCCTGTGCCAAGGATGGTGGTCTGATTCCAAGAGAATGTGTTTTGGTGTATGTGTGTGTGTGTGTGTCGCAGCCAATGACAACCTGTATTTTCGTCTTACAGCATGTTTGTGTTCAGTTGGCCTTGTTAAGCGTTTGAATGTTTGGACCACATACTTGGCTTCACAATTTTCACATTGCATGTTGTAGATGACATTCTTTCTGTCAAATTTGTTCACCTGGTCTTTTGGCTTTGACAGCTGTGACCGTAAGGACACTTGTGGTTTGTGGGTGATGTTGATGTTGTACTCACGTAAAATGCAGCTTGTGGTTTCAGAAGCGTGTTGTATGTATGGAAGTGCCACCTTATGTGGAGGTGTGGTTGGATTGTTGATGCCGTAGTTGGGTTTCCGGCGACAAGATTTGATAAATGCATTTGGGTAGTGGTTTTCTCGCAGTAGTTGAGTGATGTGCAGCATTTCCATCTGGCATTGTTCATGATCACTGCAGTGTGTTTTTGCACGATCTACTAAGCTGCGAACACAACTTCTCTTGTGGCAGGTGGGATGGCCACTCTGGTAATCCAATACTTTGTCTGTGCTCATTGGTTTACGGTACACCTGCGTGTGTAGCATGCCGTTTTCGTCCCTGGAACGATGTACATCCAGGAATGGCAGAGACCCAGCTTGTTCTACTTCACATGTGAATTGTATTGTTGGCCATGTTGAATTTCCACCGATCTGGGCTTTATGGCAGAGTGGCCAGGCGGAAGCCAAACAGTTCAATCTTGGTTTCATCAGACCACAGAATCTTGTTTCTCACAGTCTGAGAGTCCTTTCGGTGGTTTTTTGAAAACTCCAAGCGGGCTTTCATGTGTCTTTCACTGAGGAGAGGCTTCCGTCTGGCCACTCTGCCATAAAGCCCAGATCGGTGGAGTGTTGCAGTGATGGTTGTCCTTCTGGAAGTTTCTCCCATCTCCACACAAGATCTCTGGAGCTCAGCCAGAGTGACCATCGGGTTCTTGGTCACCTCTCTTATCAAGGCCCTCTCCCCCGATTGCTCAGTTTGGCCGGGCGGCCAGCTCTAGGGAGAGTCCTGGTTGTTCCAAACTTCTTCCATTTAAGAATTATGGAGGCCACTGTGCTCTTGGGAACCTTCAATGCAGCAGAAAATTTTTTGTAGGCTTCCTCAAATCTGTGCCTCGACACAATCCTGTCTCTGAGCTCTGCAGGCCTTTCCTTCGACCTCATGGCTTGGTTTTTGCTCTGATATGCATCGTCAGTTGTGAGACCTTATATAGACAGGTGTGTGCCTTTCCAAATGATGTCCAATCAATTGAATTTACCACAGGTGGACTCCAATCAAGGTGTAGAAACATGTCAAAGATGACCAAGAGAAATGGGAGGCACCTGAGCTAAATTTCAAGTGTCATAGCAAAGGGTCTGAATACTTAGGTCAATGTGATATTTCAATTTTTTCTTTTTAATAAATTAACAAAACTTTCTTAAATCCTGTTTTCTCTTTGTCATTGTGGGATATTGTGTGTAGATTGATGTGGGAAAAAATGAATTTAAACGATTTCAGCATAAGGCTGCAACATAACAAAATGTGAAAAAAGTGAAGGGGTCTGAATACTTTCTGAATGCATTGTATATACTAGGGCATGCCCGTACTATATATATGCCCGTACTATATATCTATCTAAAATTATATCCCCCCCCTCTATTTACATGAAATGGTTTGGTTCATTCGCAACGCCAAAGCGAACGGCGAACGGCTTGCGAGTACAGTGACAATCCCCCCCCTCTATTTACATGAATGGTTTGGTCCATTCGCAACGACCACAGAACCCCCCCCTCTATTTACATGCAATGGTTTGGTCCAAAGCGAACGGCTTCCGGAGTTTGGTAAAGCAATCGCCATCGCGTGCACAAATGCGCAGGAAAGCGAATGAATCGCAAATTCGTTTTTATTAGTTTTAAAACTTTATTAAAACATAGTTTAACGCCAACATAGTTTGCAAACGTGAAATAAATGAATACGCTCTCAAATGTGCCGTCCGAGGTAGAGTCTGATCGCCACGTTCGGCACACGCGATAGCTCGCTGCTCTCTGATTGGTTGAATCGTTTTTTGTACATAGCTCGGTAAGTACTTGTCCGATTAATTACAAACCTTGAAAAGGCACATCCTCGGGTCCCCAGCAATATACCTGGCAAGTTTCAAGTATATCGGACCCGTGGTTGTCGAGAAACAGCGGTCACAGACAAACACACAGACAGACACACAGAGATTACTGGCATTATAGATAGATGTGTATATATATATATATTATTTATATATATATATATATATTATATATATATATATACATATATATATATATGTATATATATATATATATATTATGTATGTAATATATACCATAAAAACACAATGTGTGTGTGTTTGTGTGTCTGTCCTCCTTCATAAGGCGAGGTTTTAAAGGCTTTGAGTAGTCCTTTAGGATGGATTTGAGTTGGGGGGTTTAAGGGGCTATCTTTGAACACGACTGTGTGTCCACCGGTTAAAGACATAAAAGACTCTGAGGACCCAAAAGACCCCATGGACCCAGAAGACCCCAAAGACCCAATGGACCTCAAACACCCAAAATACCCAAAGACCCAAAATACCCTGTAGACTATTAAAGACACAAAATATAATGAAGACCTAGAAGACCCCAAGGACCCAGAAGACCTCAAGGACCCAGAAGACCTCAAGGACCCAGAAGACCCCAAGGACCCTGAAGACCCAAAATGCCCCGAAGACCCAAAATACCTCACAGACCCAAAGGACCCCAAAGACCCTGTA
>NC_136269.1:37794765-37847265 GCF_964187855.1 Myxine glutinosa | reverse complement strand
ATTTAAATGAAAACTTGGTACAGGTATGTATAATGCTGTAAACATGAACTGATTACATTTTGGGGTCAAGAGGTCAAAGTTCAGAGGTAATGTCAGGTAAAAATGTGATAACTTCACAACAGCTGAATGGATTTAAATCAAACTTGGTACAAGCACGGAGGTATATAATATGGAGAGCCAATGACGGCTGTCGGCTGAAGCTAGCGGAAGTTGCTTGGCGGCCATATTGGGAAGCTGATTCATTTTGGATGCTTACCGACTGTAAGGAGTCTTATTTGTGAAGTGAGTTATGTGAGGAGTGAGTTATGAGGAGTGGATTATGAGAGGAGTGGATTATGAGATGATTGAGTTATGAGAGGGTTATGAGAGGAGTGGGTTATGAGAGGAGTGGGTTATGAGAGGAGTGGATTATGAGAGGAGTGGGTTATGAGAGGAGTGGGTTATGAGAGGAGTGGGTTATGAGAGGAGTGGGTTATGAGAGGAGTGGGTTATGAGAGGAGTGGGTTATGAGAGGAGTGGGTTATGAGAGGAGTGGGTTATGAGAGGAGTGGGTTATGAGAGGAGTGGGTTATGAGAGGGTTATGAGAGGAGTGGGTTATGAGAGGAGTGGGTTATGAGAGGAGTGGATTATGAGAGGAGTGGGTTATGAGAGGAGTGGGTTATGAGAGGAGTGGGTTATGAGAGGAGTGGGTTATGAGAGGAGTGGGTTATGAGAGGAGTGGGTTATGAGAGGAGTGGGTTATGAGAGGGTTATGAGAGGAGTGGGTTATGAGAGGAGTGGGTTATGAGAGGAGTGGATTATGAGAGGAGTGGGTTATGAGAGGAGTGGGTTATGAGAGGAGTGGGTTATGAGAGGAGTGGGTTATGAGAGGAGTGGGTTATGAGAGGAGTGGGTTATGAGAGGAGTGGGTTATGAGAGGAGTGGGTTATGAGAGGAGTGGGTTATGAGAGGAGTGGGTTATGAGAGGGTTATGAGAGGAGTGGGTTATGAGAGGAGTGGGTTATGAGAGGAGTGGATTATGAGAGGAGTGGGTTATGAGAGGAGTGGGTTATGAGAGGAGTGGGTTATGAGAGGAGTGGGTTATGAGAGGAGTGGGTTATGAGAGGAGTGGGTTATGAGAGGAGTGGGTTATGAGAGGGTTATGAGAGGAGTGGGTTATGAGAGGAGTGGGTTATGAGAGGAGTGGATTATGAGAGGAGTGGGTTATGAGAGGAGTGGGTTATGAGAGGAGTGGGTTATGAGAGGAGTGGGTTATGAGAGGAGTGGGTTATGAGAGGAGTGGGTTATGAGAGGAGTGGGTTATGAGAGGAGTGGGTTATGAGAGGAGTGGGTTATGAGAGGGTTATGAGAGGAGTGGGTTATGAGAGGAGTGGATTATGAGAGGAGTGGGTTATGAGAGGAGTGGGTTATGAGAGGAGTGGGTTATGAGAGGAGTGGGTTATGAGAGGAGTGGGTTATGAGAGGAGTGGGTTATGAGAGGAGTGGGTTATGAGAGGAGTGGGTTATGAGAGGAGTGGGTTATGAGAGGAGTGGGTTATGAGAGGAGTGGGTTATGAGAGGAGTGGGTTATGAGAGGAGTGGGTTATGAGAGGGTTATGAGGAGTGGGTTATGAGAGGAGTGGATTATGAGAGGAGTGGGTTATGAGAGGAGTGGGTTATGAGAGGAGTGGGTTATGAGAGGAGTGGGTTATGAGAGGAGTGGGTTATGAGAGGAGTGGGTTATGAGAGGGTTATGAGAGGAGTGGATTATGAGAGGAGTGGGTTATGAGAGGAGTGGATTATGAGAGGAGTGGATTATGAGAGGAGTGGGTTATGAGAGGAGTGGGTTATGAGAGGAGTGGGTTATGAGAGGAGTGGGTTATGAGAGGAGTGGGTTATGAGAGGAGTGGGTTATGAGAGGAGTGGGTTATGAGAGGAGTGGGTTATAAGAGGGTTATGAGAGGAGGCGGTTATGAGAGGAGGAGACGGTTATGAGAGGTGAGGTGGAGAGGTGGAGAGGTAGAGAAGGTGATGTAAAGTGGAGAGGAAGAGAAGGTGAGGTGAGGTGGAGAGGATGAGATGGTTGGATGAGGTATAGATGATGAGAGTCTGGGGTGAGGTGGAGAGGCAGAGAGGGTGAGTGGGGTGAGGTGGAGATGATGAGACGGCTCAGTGAGGTATAGATGATGAGAGGATGGGGTGAGGTGGAGAGGGTGAGTGGGGTGAGGTGGAGATGATGAGCTGGCTCGGTGAGGTATAGATGATGAGGATGGGGTGAGGTGGAGAGGGTGAGTGGGGTGAGGTGGAGATGATGAGACGGTTGGGTGAGGTATAGATGATGAGAGGATGGGGTGAGGTGGAGAGGGTGAGGTGAGGTGGAGAGGATGAGGAGGTGAGATGGAGAGGGTGAGAGGTGGCGTGAGGTGGAGAGGAAGAGAGGATGGGGTGAGGTGGAGAGGCTGAGAGGGTGAGGTGAGGTGGAGAGGATGAGGAGGTGAGATGGAGAGGGTGAGAGGTGGAGAGGAAGAGTGGGTGGGGTGAGGTGTAGAGGATGAGAGGGTGAGGTGAGGTGGAGAGGACGAGAGAGTGGGAGGGGTGAGGTGGGAAGGGTGAGAGGTGAGAGGAGAAGAGGAGTGGAGAGGAGTGGAGTGGAGAGGTACGTTTCCATCATGTTGTGAGAACACTCGATGATGACATAAAGGAAGAGCGCATCAGGAAAAAATATTGCAAACTGGTCCTGTTTGCTCACCAGTGAGGCTTGTGGGTTAACTACATGACAGCGTTTCATGTCATTTATGTGACTGACTCACTGTTGATGTGTTGCTGACCCATGTCAGTGTAGAATAAACTCTGGTTATTATTATATCTGCGTGGTTTCTAACATCTCGGTAATAGAAACATACACATCTTAGTTACAATATAATGACTGAATTAAGTAACATCATATAACATGACAACACATCAGATCTTTATATTGAGGAATATTATTGAACAAGCCAAAGAATGGCAAACGACGATGTACCTCAATTTTATAGATTTCTAGAAAGCTTTCGACTCCTTGCCCAGAGAAAGTCTGGGTCATAATGAAGAAATACAGCATACCTGGAAAATTAGTGAACCTTGTAAAAGCCCTTTACCAAGACTTTCAATGTGCGGTCGTCGACCAAGGTGAAACAACAGAATGGTTCAAGGTGAAGACGGGAGTTAAACAGGGGTGTAACATGTCAGGATTCTTATTCCTACTAGTGGGTGATTGGGTCATGAGAAGAACGATAAAGAACACCGAGCGGTAATTTTGGGCACTTTTTTTTCAAACAAGCTCTAAACCATTGGATTCCCCAGGAAAAATGCGTCTAGAATCAACTTCAAACTTAATGAACACCATTTCCTTAAAGAACGGGATTCTGAGCCAGAATATCAGTTCAAATATTAGTATTCTATATTAATTAAATAGTCGGCGGTCCTAAAATTCGCTCCAGCTGCATCATCAGTACGCCACGCCTTTGCTTTGACAGGCTTTGTTTACAAAACGATCGGCTTCCCAATATGGCCGCCAGATTATTTCCGGTGGCTTCACGGCAGCTAATGCTGCGAGGTGGCCAATTGGCTCTCCATATTATATACCTCCGTGGGTACAAGTATTATAATGATGTAATAATGTGGGCGTAGGCATATCAGTCGATGTCGTGACGCTGAAGTGTCGTTCTAGTTTTAGATGAAAAGGTCAAAAGTCAAGGTCACAAAATCGTCAATTTCTATCTGATTGACTAGAAAGTTGATTAGGATTTGCCTATTGGGTAACTGAAGCATATTGCTTTTGAGGTGAACTGATCAAGGTCACCTAAAACCGTCATTTTGGGTATATATATTTATATTAGCTGTTTTCGTCATGCGCAGATAAAGAAGTCTGAATACAAAGCGGATGTGTACCGGCTTTGCATTTTCATTTAAATTTTAATTTTGTCAATGTTCAAGTATAGGGGGCTTCAACAGCTCCAATATACTTGAACATTATGCGGGGCTAATGTGTTCTATGAACTCTCGTTACCTCAGCCCACCGAAGGTGGACGGAGGTTATGTTTTGACCCTCGTCTCTCTGTTTGTCTGTCTGTCTGTGAACAGGATATCTCAAAAAGTCGTGGACGAATTCAGATGAAATTTGGTGGAGATGTTGGGTGTGTGACAAAAACAAGCTGATTAGTTTTTGGTATAGGTCCAAATCCAGATCTGGCCTATCAATGGAATACAAAATGTAAACTATCAGCCTGGCGGAGGTATGCGCTATACCGAATGCCGTTCTAGTTCGATATCTGAAAGGGGAAAGGATCGGTAGCCCATTTGCCTGCAGCAAAGCATTCTTCTTTGATGAGCTCTATGAGTAATACCACAGTTGAAGGTTGATATTTAATAATAAGCTTTATTTGTAAAGCAGCTCCTTCAAGCCTTGGATGGTGGAAGGATCTTTATTCGGTTATCATGGCATGTAATTTCATTCGTCAAAAAGCTGATGGAGGAGCCTTAAGTATTTCGCTGACTCAAAACGACAACTTCTCAACAAGAAGATGTCATGCGGAGCATGGTACTTGCAAAATCCACCTCCCAACCCTATGACAAAAATTCCCATTGATACAGCAAATTGTTTATTTCATCAAGATTAAAATTGAAAATCTTGATCAAAGCTCGGGTCAATAGAAAGAAAAGTGACGATTTTTCAGATGAAAAATGATGATTTTGGAAGGTTGACCTTGAGTTGACCTTTGACCTTTTGACCTCAAAAATAGTTAGTTTCCCTATTTAGTGATTCAATGTTCAAATGCTGTTCAATTTTCAAGTGAATCAGATGAAAATTGAGGCTTTTAAAAACTTGGCCTATGTTGACCTTTTGGCCTATGTTGACCTCAAAAATAGTTGGTGGTTGAATTCAGTGACCATATATGTAAATCCTCTTAGAATTTCAAGTCAATCAAATGAAAATTGGTGATTTTAGAAATTCGGCCGATGTTGACCTTTTGGCCTATGTTTACCTAAAATATAATTTATGGTTGAATTCAGTGACCAGATATGCAAGTCCTCTTCAAATTTAAGTCAATCGGATGAAACTTGAGGATTTTAGAAATTTGGCCTATGTTGACCTTTTGGCCTATGTTGACCTTTTGGCCTATGTTGACCTTTTGGCCTATGTTGACCTTTTGGCCTATGTTGACCTTTTGGCCTATGTTGACCTTTGGGCCTATGTTGACCTCAAATATACTTGGTGGTTGAATGAATTGACCAGATATGCAAGTCCTCTTCAAATTTCAAGTCAATCGGATGAAATTTGAGGATTTTAGAAATTTGGCCTATCCTGACCTTTTGGCCTATGTTGACCTCAAATATACTTGGTGGTTGAATGAATTGACCAGATATGCAAGTCCTCTTCAAATTTCAAGTCAATCGGATGAAATTTGAGGATTTTAGAAATTTGGCATATGTTGACCTTTTGGCCCATGTTGACCTAAAATATACTTGGTGGTTGAATGAATTGACCAGATATGCAAGTCCTCTTCAAATTTCAAGTCAATCGGATGAAAATTGAGCATTTTAGAAATTTGGCCTATGTTGACATTTTGGCCTATGTTGACCTCAAATATACTTGGTGGTTGAATTCAGTGACCAGATATGCAAGTCCTCTTCAAATTTCAAGTCAATCGGATGAAAATTGAGGATTTTAGAAATTTGTCAAAGTTGGTGACCTTTTGACCTTCTGACCCCAAAAACAATAGGCTTCGCAATTGGGACGACCTATTCAACTTAGTGAAGTTTCGTGACGATCAGTTTAGAATTGTGACCTGTAGGCCAGTGACAAACAAACAAACAGACAGACAGAACCACAAACGCAACCGACCAATATACTTGGAAAATCTTGTCGATTTTGCAAGTAATAAAAGAGCTTGGTCTGAATCCAGGATGTGTATTTTGACTGCACAAGAAGAGTCGAATCATAAGAATTAGAATTAAGCACTATGATAAAGTGACTGCTCGCAGACGTTGTTTCATTTCGAACACGAGTGTTCATGGATCAGAAGCAAACAACCAAAAAGCCCTCAGTTGAGTGGTCACACCACAGGTAAAGCGAGAGAAGCCTGAGAGTTTGTACCATTTGTAAAGCATTATCCTCCTTTTTGAAACTCAAATCCATTTTATTGTGGATGGAAATCAATGAATAATTGAATACTGGGTGTTTCATTACAACGCACACTATCTATTCCAAGCACAACACGACTACCAAATTGGGCATTCATCACCCTTTATTTATTCCACCCGATCGGGTGTATTTGCTTTTGAAGGACATTTCAGATTGCAATTTCATTGGGCCAAAAATGGCGATTTATAGAGGAATTGCGCATCATTTAATTCTGCCCATCCCGGAGCATGCTCACGTAGTGAAATCAATAGCATCGTAACGAATGTAGTTAAAGGAATCGTTTGATATTCAATGATCATGTTTGGTCTTTCAAAACATCTCATAAATATAAACTATGTGATTCTTCACCATTGAGAGATGAGGCCAAAAACGATATATAGCACGATATCTCAAAAAGTTGTGGATGGATTATGACAAAATTTGGAGAATGTGTTAGTTAGGTGAAAAGCACAACCTGGTTAGGGTTTGGTTCAGGTCTGGATCCAGATCTGGCCTATCAGTGGGATACAAAACATAAACTGTCAAGCCTGGCGGAGGTATGCGCACTACCGAGTGTTGTTCTAGTTACTTATGTATATTTATTTATGTGCTGAATGGAGTAAAAAACAAAAACTTCTTCAGCTTTCAGCAAATGGACAAGTCTTCATTCATTCAGAATATGGCTGTCAGCATTTGCTCGATAGGAATTCATTATAATTCAATCGATAGGATTGTGAAAATCTATTGTTTTGTGGTGCTGTGCACACACGACTCGATTGCCAGAGAGGTAGGCCACAACGCGTTGGTACAACAAGAGTCTTTATTCAAGGCTCGCACTTCAGCACTGGGCGGGATCGAGCTTAGAGCCCGCATATATGTCCCGAGGCCACGCCTAGTCCCCGGGCGTGGCCGATCAGTCGAAAGGCGGGGCATGTGCTTTCGTTCCCCGCCTGGACGCTCGCGCCACCCACTGGTGCGCGGAATTATTGCCCCTTGTCCCCGCCACACGTGCACCCCCAGAATTCCCGCGCACCTGAAGGGTGAGTTTGCGGGGAAGCCGGATGACCCGGCCGAAACGCCCCCTGGTGATGGGTGCGGGGCTGGGGGACAGCGGGGCTGGAGGGTGCCGGGGGTCCGACCGCCGGGGGGCGGCCTCGACGCGGAGGCAGAGCTGCTTGCGGGGGGTGGTCCGGATCGAGGTGGGCCGGCTTGAAGCGGTCCACGGAGATGCGATCCGGGGCACCGCCGATGTCGATGGTGAAAAATTTGTCCCCGGTCTCCAGCACGCAGAAGGGCCCGTCGTACGGGGCCGTAGCGGTGCCCGGTGGGCGTCGTGCCAGACGAAGACGTACTTCGCCGTGCGAAGCTCCGGGGCGACGTGGGAAGGCGGGCAACCGTGATGTGCCGTCGGCACCAGGGCGAACCTCCGGGCGGTCTCCTGAAGGGCGGAGCGCTGTTGCGCCGCGGACCAAGGAGCCATGGAGTCGGGGGTAAATTCACCCGGTACCCGCAGTGGTTGCCCGAAGACCAGCTCCGCCGAGGACGCGCGCAGGTCGTCCTTGGGCACCGTCCTGAGGCCCAGCAGGACCCAGGGGAGTCTGTCGACCCAGCCGCTGTCGCGGAGGGCTGTCCCGGAGCGCGGCCTTCATTGAGCGATGAAAGCGCTCGCACAGGCCATTGGCCTGGGGGTGGTAGGCCGTGGTTTGGTGTAGTTTCACCCCGAGCCCTTGCGCCACCGTGGCCCAGAGCTCCGAGGTGAACTGGGGGCCGCGGTCGGACGAGATGTCTGAGGGGGCACCGCACCGGGCAACCCAAGTGGCGATGAAGGATTGCGCCACATCAGCCGCAGACGTCGCCGCCAATGGGACGGCCTCCGGCCACCGTGTGGTGCGGTCCACCATGGTGAGGAGGTGGGTGAACCCCCGCGAGGGGGCAGAGGTCCCACCAAGTCGACGTGCACTTGGTCGAACCGACGCTCGGGCACCGCAAATGGGGCCAACGGGGCCTGGGTGTGGCGGTGGATCTTTGTGCGCTGGCACGCGAGGCACGTCCTGGCCCAGTCGCGGACGTCCTTCCGGAGGCCATGCCAGCCGAACTTCGCCGCGACGAGCTTCTGGGATGCCTTCGTGCCCGGGTGGGACAGGCCGTGGATGGCGTCTAAAACTGGGCGGCGCCAGCCAGCGGGCACGATGGGGCGAGGCCGGCCGAGGGAGACGTCGCATAGGAGGGCCGCTCCCGCGGCGTCGAACGGCACCTCGGTGACGCCGAGGCCCATGACGGCGGTCCGCAAGGCCTGGACGCTGGGTTCGGCAGTCTGGTCCTCCACCATCTGGGTATAGTCGACCCCGAGGTGGACCGCGTGCACGACGGACCGGGAAAGGCAATCCGCCACCGGGTTGTCTTTACCCGCCACGTGACGGATGTCCGTCGTGTACTCGGACACGGCAGAGAGGTGACGCTGCTGCCGTGCCGACCATGGCTCGGCGACCTTGGCCATCGCGAACACAAGGGGCTTGTGGTCAACGAAAGCCATGAACGGGCGGCCCTCCAGCAGATGGCGGAAGTGTCGGACTGCCAGGTGGAGCCCGAGCAGCTCGCGGTCGAAGGTGCTATAGCGGCGTTCGTGCGGGTGAAGCTGCCGGCTAAAAAACGCCAGCGGTTGCCAAGCACCACGCACCCACTGCTCGTGCACCGCGCCCACCGCGTAGTCTGACGCGTCGGTGGTGAGGGCGATCGGTGCATTGGGTGCCGGGTGTGCCAGCATGGTGGCGTCGGCCAGGGCCAGCTTTGCGCCCGCAAACGCCGCGGCCATCGACTCCGACCAGGCGATGTCACCTTTGCCCGGCTTGCTCCGGCGGGCCTCGTGCAAGGGGCGGAGGAGCTGGGCGACGTGGGGCACGAAGCGGTGGTAAAAATTTACCATGCCCAGGAACTCCTGGAGCCCCTTGATCGTGCGGGGCTGCGGGAAATCCCTGACCGCCTCCACCTTGGCCGGTAAAGGGACGGCCCCGTGCCTGGTGATGCGGTGCCCCAAGAGGTCGATGGTGGCGACGCCAAAACGGCACTTGGCGGGGTTGATGATTAGGCCATGCTGGCCCAGGCATTCGAAAAGCGTGCGGAGGTGGAGCAGGTGCTCCTCCTGGGACGCGCTCGCGACTAGGATGTCATCCAGGTAGACAAAGAGGAAAGGTAAGTCGCGCAAGACGCTGTCCATAAGCCGTTGGAACGCCTGGGCCGCATTCTTCAACCCGAAAGGCATTCTCAGGAACTCGAAGAGGCCGAAAGGGGTGATGACGGCCGTCTTCGGGACATCGTCCGGTTGGACGGGGATCTGGTGGTCGCCCCGGATGAGGTCCATCTTGGAAAACACGGTCGTGTTTGCCAACCGGGCGGAAAAGTCCTGGATATGCGGGACCGGGTAGCGGTCGGGGGTGGTGGCATCATTGAGCCGGCGGTAGTCCCCGCACGGCCGCCATCCTCCGCCGGGCTTAGGCACAATGTGCAGAGGAGAAGCCCAAGCGCTGTTGGAGCGCAGTACGATCCCCAGCCGCTCCAGCGTGGCGAACTCCGCTTTCGCCACGGCGAGCTTTGTGGGTTCGAGTCGGCGTGCCCGGGCATAGACCGGCGGCCCGACCGTGGGGATATGGTGCTCCGCCCCGTGTTTAACGGCCACCGCTGAGAAGGTGGGCCACGTGAGGGCCGGGAAACTGGCGAGGAGGCGGGTAAAGTCGTCCGCTGCCGGAAGCGTGCAAACTAAACTCGCTGGTACGGAACCTTCCAGCAAGCCGCTTGGCAAGCCGCTCAGTGAGCCGCTCTAAGAGCCGCTCAGCGAACAAGCGAGCGAGCTGAAGGTTTCGGCCTGGGCGAGCCGTCTGCGCTTCACTTCGACCAACAGCCCATTCGCGCATAGGAAGTCCGCACCGAGCAGTGCCGTTGGCACGCTGGCGGTCACGAACGACCATTGAAAGCGCTGCCCTCCGAACCGCAGTGAGGCAACGCTTCCCGAATGTGTGGATGGGTGTGCCGTTGGCGGCAAGCAAAGCGGGGCCCTGGCCTGCGGTTTGCTTGTCAGACGTGGAGGTGGGGAGGACGCTTACCTGCGCTCCTGTGTCGCAAAGAAAACGGTGCCCGGACAAGGTATCCGTGATGAAAAGGAGGCTGCCGGAATGGCCGACGCTCATGGCCGCAAGTGAGCGCCAGTCGTTTCCCGACCCGTCAAAAGAGCACAGCGGGCGACACGTTTTAGCCTGGCGGCCGAACCTGGCATGGTAGTAGCACCAGGTTTGCGGCGGTAACGGCCACGGCGGCCGTGCCGGCGGCGGTGGTGGTGGCGGCGGCGGTAGTGGACGGGGCGTAGCAGCGGCCACGAGGGAAACCGGGGGCGCTGGAGCCTCCGCACCGGGATCCACTACGGCAGCACCGTACACCGACCGCGTGTCGCAGGCCGCGAAATACTTGTCGGCCTCTACGGCCAGGGCGCGGGGTTCCTTTATTTTGGAACCGGCCAGCGTGAGGCGTACCTGTGCAGGTAGCTGGCATAGGAAAAGCGCCCGTGATAAGAAATCCGGGGGCTGGTCTTCAAGCAGGGACAGCATGGAATCCATCCAGATGGATGGTCGTGTGTCGCCGAGGGCGGGAAGGTCCAGGAGGCGGTCGGTCCGTCCGATCTCCTTGAGCCCGAACGTGGCGATGAGACGTTTGAGTGCCTCGTACTTGTTGTCGCCCGGCGGGCGCCGAAGGACGGGCATGACTCGGGCGGCAGTGCCGGGCCCGAGGGCGGCGACCACGTGGTAGTACCGGGTCTCGTCCGCCGTTATGCCTCGGAGTTGGAATTGAGCTTCGGCCTGCAAAAACCAAACGTCGGCTTGCGCTTCCCAAAACTCCGGGAGTTTGACTGCGATGGCGTTGGTAGCCATGGCGCGTTCGGTGGTCAGCAACGGCTGAACCAATCGGGGTCACCAGTGTGGTGCTGTGCACACACGACTCGATTGCCAGAGAGGTAGGCCACAACGCGTTGGTACAACAAGAGTCTTTATTCAAGGCTCGCACTTCAGCACTGGGTGGGCTCGAGCTTAGAGCCCGCATATATATCCCGAGGCCATGCCTTGCCCCCGGGCGTGGCCGATCGGTCGAAAGGCGGGGCATGTGCTTTCGTTCCCCGCCTGGATGCTCGCGCCACCCACTGGTGCGCAGAATTATTGCCCCTTGTGCCCGCCACAGTTTGACAATTAAGCACAAGTTTGAATTTTCACCATCATTTGGTTTACTTATTGATGAGCAGAACTTTCAACCCCTTTCATCAGTCTTCCTTTCCTTGTCATTACGCAATATCCTATTAGCCCCGGCTGGACTTTGGATTGTTTTGGGATTGGATCACGTCCATCCATCACCATATCTCAGGGTTGCATGGCCCGATTTTGTTCATACTTGGTAGAAAGACAATACATGAGGGTGTACATATGCACTTCATTTTGTTTCGCTATATGATTAAAGATGGCCGGCCGGCGGCCATTGTAGTTGTAAAAAACCTGATGTTGAACGCGTCCTCAACCATTTCTCAGACATGCATTTGCCTGTGTTGTTCAAACTTGGCAAACCGATAAAGAATGATGGCTTACATATGCATGTAAATTTATTTTCCAGATAAGATCCAAGATGGCCGGCTGGTGGCCATTTTGATACTTAATTAAAAGTGTCCCCAACAATTTCTCAGACATGCATGGTCGGATTTTATTTTAACTTGGCACAAGCACAGTTCATGGAGTACTCGTGCATCTCATTTTATTTTGCGATCGGCTCAAAGATGAATGACTGGTAGAGTGGTGGCCTTTTTAGTTATGAATAACCCAATATTGAAAACATCCTCAATAATTTCTCGGACATGCATTTACCGATATTGTTCAAACTTGGCACACATAAAAGGAATTATGGCTTACATGTGCATGTCATTTTCTTTCAAGATAAGATCCAAGATGGCCGACTTTGGGCCATTTTGTTACTTAAACTTGTCCCCAATCATTTACCTGACATGCATGGACCGATATTGTCCAAACTTGTCACAAAGACAATATATGAGAGTGTACATATGCATAATATTTTGTTTTGTAATGCGACAGACTGGCAGCTTTTAACTCTGTACAGCAAAATTACTAAAATCACGGGGATATGACATTTTATGTATTTTTTGTCCCCCGTCGCACCGCGGAGCGAAAGGGGGACTATGGTTTTCCCCTCCGTCCGTGTGTGCGTCCGTGCGTGCGTACGTGCACTGCAATATCTTTATAAAATAAAGCGAAGGACCGAATTCTAATTTGGTGTGTGGGTGCAACTAGGCATATGGAAGAACCCTATTGAAAATTAGGTCGCCACGTCAAAATCCAAGATGGCTGTCACCATATCGAAACCTTGTGAGCGCGATATCTTGAAAAGTAAATGTCTGAACCTTGTGAGCGGAATATCTTGAAAAATAAATGAACTACTAACTTCTAATCTGGTGTGTGGGTGTATCGAGGCATAAGGAAGAACGCTATTGAAAATTGGGTCGCCACGTCAAAATCCAAGATGGCCGCCTTGCGTCTTCCACTTTGTCAACTCACATCACTTCACCGACGGGGGACCGAGGCATAACGCTTGTTTTCCTTGTTTGCTGTGGTCATGTTACTCCCTAAGATTTGCCATCCCCACTTGGAAATTCTGCAAAAGAAGGTTCAGAATGAAAAAGCTGTTGTCCACATCACGTTGTGAGCAATTTCTTCAATACAAAAATATATTGGTCGGCGAGGTCACGTCTTTTCGAAGCTGTCCATGCGCTCACGCTTTCGAAGTTAAGTAATTTTTCACAATTGTGTTTTTGTCGAAACAGTATCTATCTTTCGGTGTGTGTACCTATAGTGTGTCCTTAGTAAGATTATCAGTGTTAATTTTTCATACCTGCATACAAAATCGTCGATTAATTCGTGTCGCGTATTTTAAGGCCTTGTAGGCTACCGTGTCCTACCTTGAGGTTTTGTTTTTCTCTCAGCGGTCCGTCGATTGTGCTGCAATTACTTTCGTTCTCTGTTTTTGTCCCAGTCTTTCACCCCATAGTTCCTTGTTTAAAATCTCAACTCAAAAAAAATAAAAAAAATTCCTTCTCGGTTCTTATACGTTGTTCTTATTCGTTTATTCATTGTTCTTATTTGTTCGTTCATTCTTCGATCACGTGTTTCACCCCCATTTCCATTTTCCATTTCCCCAGATAGTTTTCACTGCTCAATTTAAAAATGTTTAAACTTTCCCCTGAAGAACTGTATTCTGTCGTATATTATAACACCTTTTTCTTCTTCTTCTATAAAAGGATACTTTCGACTTGCTCACCAAATCTATTCATTCCAAAAAAAAATTCCATCTCTTACAGTTCCTCTTTTCTACATTCCCAAAACTCTACTGCACTCCACCCCTCCTCCAGCATCCTCAAACGTATTTTTGACTCGGTCACAAGAAACTCTTTTTGCAATAAATGTTTGTTTCCCATTAATCGTACACTTTCTAAAATCAAATCTCACCCCTCCCCTCCAAATCTTCCCCATCATCCCTCCCCTCCAAAACTTCCCCACCACCCCTCCCCTCCAAAACTTCCCCATCACCCCTCCCCTCCAAATCTACCCCCTTGCCCCTCCCCTCCAAATCTTCTCCATCACCCATCTCTTTCAAATCTTCCCCCTTGCCCCCTCCCCTCCAAATCTTCCCCATCACCCATCCCTTTCAAATCTTCCCCCTTGCCCCTCCCCTCCAAATCCTTCCCATCACCCATCCCTTTCAAATCACCCCCCCTGCCCCTTCCCTCCTAAACTCCCCCCACATCCTCCCCTCCGAGACCCTCCCTCATTCCTCCCCTCCTAGACTCCCCTCTCACCCCTCCTCCTCAAAGCATCCTCCCCACTTCTTCCCCCTTCCAACTTTCACCTTCATCTCCCCCAACCTTCTGCCTCGCTCTTCCCCCTTCTCAAATAACACCTCACTGTGCCTCACCCAATCACCATCAAACCTTTTGTCCGCCCCATCCTTCCCTTTCTCCAAGCTATTCTGAAATCTCTGACACACCTTCAACAGCTCTCCCTACCACTTCCTCCTCTTCCACATCTTACCCTACCCCTCCCCCACCCCTGTTCTGTATCCGATGCTCCCCCTTCCTCTTCATTAACGGTATGGACCTCAAACATCCGGGGCCTTTGCTCAAACTTGACTGATCTCTCCATACAGGTTGCTTCTGACAAACCAGACGTGATCTGCTTAACAGAAACTTTCCTCCTTTATGATGTCTCTGATTCCTTGGTATCTCTCCCAGGCTACTCCCTCCTCCGGTATGATAGACCTGAGCCTCGTCCTGGAGGTGGGGTTGCTATCTTTATAAAAAAAACTCTCTTCCTCATTCGCCCTGTACTGCCCTCTCTCCACCTCACCCCCAGGAATACCTCTGGCTACGGCTTCCCCTTTGCTCCCACCTTTTGTTCATATGTGTGTTGTACCGTCCACCAAACAGTGATGACTCCATCTACATCTAGCTGTCTGATAATATGGACCAACTTCTGTCTACCCATCCCAACTCTCTCTTCCTCATATGTGGTGATTTCAATAATTGCCACCATGCCAGTTGGCTGGGTGTGGGTACCTCTCTCACCAGCCATGGCTCCTCAGCAAAAGGACTTCTGCGACTCACTGGGACTGACACAATCTATCAATTTCCCGACCCGGATCTCAGTCAGCGGAGCATCTTCTCTTCTGGACTTGGTTATGACTAACTTCCCTGAAAATGTCTGCTGCTCTTCTTCTGCTCCAATCGGCTCATCTGATCATGTGCTTGTTAAAGTGGACATCTCTCTGACCATTCTCAGAGAGCCTCCTCAGCGTCGACGAGCCTGGCATTTCACTCAGGCCAACTGGCACGGTCTTCAAGCAGCCATCAATCATCTGGACTGGTCTCCCATCTCTACCGCCTCTGACATCAACTCATCCTGGGAATTCTTCCAAAGTAAATTGCTCTCTCTCATGCACAGATTTATCCCATCTCGTCTTCAGTTGTCATACCCTTCCTCCCATCCATGGTACACGGAATCTTGTGGTGAGGCTGTTGCCCAGAAACAACTTACCTTCGTCTCCTGGAAAGCAAATCCACCAGAAGGAAATCTCATTTCCTTTCACAAAGCCCGAAACAAGTGTGTGTCCACCCTCAGGAGATCCAGGAAACAATATCTCTCCGTTCTCAAGACCGAACTCTCTTATCTGTCTCCCTCTTCCAAATCCTGGTGGCATCTGGTCAAATCTGTTTCTGGTGTTTGTTCCCCCTCCATCCCCTCCATCACCTCAAATGGCTACACAGCTGACTCCGCAAGTGAAAAAGCTGAATGCCGCAACTCTGGGTTTGCCTCTAAATCTTGTGTCCCAAACCCATCCCTCTCTGTACCCACCATACCCAGTCGTACCCAGCTGATCCTGGATTCTGTGTCCTTTCCTCCTGACAAGGTGGAAAAGTTTCTGTCAACCCTCGACTCTGATTCTGCAACTGGACCTGACGGCATCAGCCCACGGGTCCTAAAATCCGCTAAAATGTTCTTCCGCTCTTTCACTCCCTCTCTGTTCTCTTCACCCTCTCTTTTGCTCAAGGTCATCTGCCATCTGCTTGGAAATCAGCCAACATCACCGCTTTGCAAAAACAGATCCTAGCAACTACAGACCAATGAGCCTTCTCCCAATTATCAGCAAAGTCATGGAATCCATCATTGCCTCGGATATTAAATCTTTCCTCTTCTCCAATGGCTTGATCTCTGATCATTAATTTGGTTTCAGGCCTGGTCACTCTACTCTGGACATGCTGCTTCTGCTTTCTCAACAATGGATGGAGGTCCTCAATGCCAAACAGGAAATTAGAGCTGTCTCCCTTGACATATCACGTGCCTTCGATACGGTCTGGCACCCCGCTCTGCTCACCAAACTCTCCTCCTTTGGTATCCATGGAAATCTCCATGCATGGCTGGCGGACTTCCTCTCTGGTCATAGTCAACGTGTGGCCCTGAATGGGTTTCTCTCATCTCCTCTTCCTGTTCAGGCTGGAGTTCCCCAAGGTAGTGTTCTGGGCCCTGTGCTTTTTCTGGTCTTCATCAATGATCTCTCTGACTCTTGAAAATCCTCTCTATCTCTTTGCTGACGACTCTACTCTCTGTCGCTCCATTCCTCATCCCTCAGATCGGCAGTCTGCAGCCTCCCCACTCTCTGCAGACCTGGACAAAATCACAGACTGGGCAAACAAATGGAACATGTCTTTCAATCCTGATAAATCTCACACTCTTACGATGTCTCTCCGAAAAGACCGACTGGAAAACCCTCCCATCCACTTTCTGAATAATCCTTTCCAAAAAGTTCTGTCACTCAAGCTTTTGGGTCTCACTATTTGCCATGATCTTTCCTGGGAAAACCACATTTCAAATCTGGCCTCCAAAGCCAGTCGCCGACTGGGCATCCTCCGTCGTGCGAAATCCTTCCTTGGCACACCTGAGCTCCTCACCACATACAAGGCTTTCATCCGCAGCTCTATGGAATACTGCTCTCCCCTCTGGTCTGGTGCTCCTGCCTCACACCTAGCCCGTCTTCACGCTGTTGAAACCAAAGCGTTCAGAATCATTGGAATCTCCCGCGATGAAGCTAACTCCAAGGGCCTTTCACTCACTCACCGCAGGTAGGTTGGTGGTCTTTCCGTCTTCTACCGACTCCTCTCTGGCCTTGCCCCCCCCCCAGCCCTCTCTGGGCTCTGCCCCCAAAATATTCCTACAGGTCGCACAAGATCTGCCTGCAACCCTCTTATGGTTAAACTGCCAAAATCAAGACTCTCTGCTCACCTTCACTCCTTCATTCCTCTTTTCTCCTGCCTCTGGAACAAACTCCCTCACTCTCTTCAATCCCACTCCTCCCTCCAGGTCTTTAAAACAGCTGTTCACCACCATCTATCTTCCCCCATCCAAAACCTTGATCTTTTCTACCACCGCTAATTTCACCCCAAATCCACTTTTTTGAAATACCAACTTCTTTCCTGGAAGTCCTTGGTGTCTTTGTGTTTTATAATTCTTCCCCCCCCCCCCCCACCTTCCCATGCCTCCTCCCCCCAAGCCCTCTCCCTCCCACACATCTCCCGATGTCCCTGCTCTCAAATGTTGTGTTTGTGTGCTTTCCCTTCTCTCCCCATCTTGCCTTCCGCTCCCTCTTTTTATATATTTTGTTTGTCTGTTTGATTTGTTTGTGTGATAAATGTTAGCTCTTTCAAGCCCCTGTCACACCTTGACGATTTAGCCAGCGTATGCCGACGTATCAAAATTTATCTAAAACGCTGGCGTTCGCTGAACTATCGATGTTTTTTTGCAGTTTTGGTATAATAGCATATTCATAACGAGTTGGACGTATGCATAACGTATTAGTAACGTACACAGAACGTTTCGATAACTTATAGATAACTTATACCAACGAATGCTTAGCGTGTTGTCGGCGTTCACAACGTATGCCCAACGATAGTCTAACTTATGCATAGCGCACGGCAGCGTATCGCCGACGATCACGTGGCGTAGCCTATTAAAAGGCTGCCGCTCGACGATTCAAATCATAACCGCACTAGACATCGAAGTGTCAACATCACCGTCATGCCGAAGAAAACTTCGAAGAATGCTGCCAAGAAGTCTCCTGGCCGTGGCCGTGGACGCGGACGCAAGGAGGATCCATTATCACCCACACCTTCCCCATCACGCTCACCCTCTGACGGAGAGGATGCTGGTTCCAACGCCTCTCGGGCATCGTCGGTGGCATCGATAGCTGCGTCCGTGGCCTCCACCCTCTCTCAGAATTTGTAGTCAGCATCCACAAGCGCCATCAGAACAATGGAGTAGAATCCTTTGTAGTTGAAGTATTGGGACCCACTCTTTGGAGGACAGCGGCAGGCCACGTGCTTCCCGTCAAGTGCCCCACATGTATGGGGAAAGTTCCAGCGTTGGAAGAACTTGTCAGCTATGGTGCGCCAACCATCAGGAGTACTTGGGCAAACCAGCACCTCATCCACGTATTCGTCAATAATGGCTTGACAGACTTCTCTGACCACTAGGGACTGGGTGTTGTGAGGGACCCTCCATCCGAACTTCATCGAGGCATACTTGTTTCCAGAGGCAAGGTGACGCAAAGTCAGTGCCAGCTTCATGCCAGGCTCAAGCGGCTCCCTGTAGAAGGTGTACTGCTTGGTTATCCTTGGACCCACTCTGGCTAGCAGCTCGTCGAACATCGCTGGGGGCATACGCAGGAAGTTGGTGAAGGATGCATGGTCCTCGTTACGGAGTTCCACCATGAGCTGGTCATACATGCCAAACTGCCGTCGCCTCCCGATCCATGGTCTCACCCAGTTCCTTCTCCTCCGTTCACCTCTTCTTCTCCTGGCTCTATTGGCACGCAACTGGTACAGTGTCAAATCGATTGGGTCATGTTGATGTTGGAGGACAGCTTGTAGGTATTCTCGTCTCAGCCTTACCGGATCCTCCATCTCTCGGATGACATGGACATCTGCTCACCATGGAGTCTGGAACACTAACGGGTTCCTCCTGTGAACCCCATTTGTATATACCAATTCCCCTAAACGCTGCCAATACGCCATTATGCAGTAGCTGTAAGTTAGAAACATGTTCAGTAAGTTCTGTGGTCGTCCGGAAGACGTCAAATACGTCTACATACGTCAATATGCGTTGGAGATACGTTACACATAGGTTCAAAGCACGTTACTCATAGGTTAGAAATAAGTTTCGGGTACGCTAGACATTATCTCGACGTATTTCGACTTATGAGTAACTTACAAGTAACGTGTGTTGACGTGTGTCAACGATCGCCTAACGTGCCTACAACTTATGGCCAGCGTATGCGGAACGTGTGAGTCATACGCCGGCATACGTCGACAAATTTTGTGCATGCACAAAATTTGTCGACGAGCTCGGCGTACTACGACGTATGCCAGCGTGCTTCAGCGTGCTCTTAATGTATACAAAATTTACCCATAACGTATTCGACGTGTGCCAGCGTATTCGCCAAATTTTTCATACGTCTTCATACGCTGGCTAAAACGTCAAGGTGTGACAGCGGCTTCACGAGCCTCGCTTCTGTATACAAAAAAAATAAAAAAATCAGCAGGGTGTATTATGCACGAGTGGATTGTGAATGATGCGATGAAGAAACGTATGATGTGCGTTGCATAACTGCTGATTGTAGATTTATGTAAACGTCCAATGACGGAAGTGACACATTCCGGATCCAGGAATTACTGTACTATTTAATAAAAGGTGATATAAGTGACAAATATTTCTCTTGCACAATCTGAAGATGCAGCTGACCATGAGCACAAGACCACGCTCCACATTTGTCTGGATGTAAGGATCCCAGAACATTTCCTGATGGATTTTATCAATTAAAACTTGATTGAGCATCATCCTTGCCACCGTCGGAAGTATGACGGTTTGGGCGTTATCCCTTCGTCGGAGCCAAAAAAGCCTCTGATGTAGGGCTAACCCTCAAAATGTCACCCAGGCCTCATTTCCCCACTGCAGTAAACAGAATTACTCCCGCTAGGGAGTAATGCATTCGACCGTGTGTGTGTGTGTGTGTGTGTGTGTGTGTGTGTGTGTGTGTGTGTGTGTGTGTGTGTGTGTGTGTGTGTGTGTGTGTGTGTGTGTGTGTGTGTGTGTGTGTGTGTGTTCGTGTGTTCGTGTGTTCGTGTGTTCGTGTGTGTGTGTTCGTGTGTTCGTGTGTGTGTGTTCGTGTGTTTGTAAACAAGATATCTGGAAAAGTTCTGAACGGATTTGGATGAAAGTTGGTGGGATGATTTCCCTTTGGATAAGGAAGAATTGATTAGTTTTTGGTGAAGCTCAGGATATTATTCTGGATCCAGGAATTTTTTTTGGGAATTTTTTACCATTGGAAGATAGGGCTCATTTTAATAAAAAAACATTATCTTCTATATATTCTATATTTAACATTGTGATATGAAAATAGTTTTCATATTTGTTGTAAATGTAGTTTAAACTCGTGGTTATGCGTTAGAGCGGTGTATTGTTTGTCAGCGTCGTTTTCAATGTTCAATTTTTTTTTAAAATAGCCATATTCTGTCATTTTAAAACCAGCAAAGTGTGTATTCGGTTTCCCCGTTTCATAAAATGTATCGTTTGATACGTATAATGCTTGAAAACGTTTTTTTTGTTTGTTTGTTTTTTACCTCAGAAGAGATATCAACATTTACCTCAGCGAATGTCAATCGCGGTGTCAGTATTTGATGAATTTATAAAGACTTCGGTGACTTATAAGTGTGACAAGCATGTGCACGGGATTCTTCCCAGAAGAATGAGTGGTCGCATTAGCTTGAACAGCTTAAAATGAGCGAGTTTTGTTTTGACGTTTGGGCCAGTTTTACATGTTGTATCCCTAAGGAATGAAACGAACGTTTTCCTGGCTTACAATTTTATTTGAAGTCCCACATGCCTCTAAACACACTCCCCTATATAGAATTGAACGCTGAATCCGAAAATGTAAGTGAAAAATTGCCTTGTTTTTTTTTACATTATCTTCTATATATTCTAAATATATATCTGTGCAGTGTCTGTCTTGTGTTGTCTGTCTTGTGTTTTCACTGAACTACTCCCTCAAACTTTTGTGAAATCGTACTATTCCAACGTGACCCACGGCGGGAGTATGCGCTCTGCTGAGTGGCGTTCTAATTTTTAACTGTTAGTTGATAAAATCAGCTGTTTATCTTGTCTGCCAAGTGCATTTGACATTAGGGTCAAGGGGTAATTGTGTATTGTTTGGACTTATTCTGCTTCTTGCAGGTTGGTGTTTGTGCTAAATTACCCATGTCTAACTCTTTGTCGTGACGTTTGGATCTTGTTATCCTTTTTTAATGCATCTGCAGCTGAAGGAAGGAGGCATTATGTTCTTGGGTTATTCGTCCATCCGTCCGTGCATCCGTTGTCGGTTTTTTGTTACGACTATAACTTATGAAGTACTGAAAGGATTTCGACCAAATTTGAGAAAAATATAGAATGTAATACAAAGAGGAACTGATTACATTTTGAGTTGAAAAGATCAAATGCCAAAAAAGCAGTCTTGTAATGGCTTCTTCCTGCCCCTCTTCTGCATAAACGACCTCCCCAAACCTCTGTCTTTTGTAAATGACTCAACATTGTGTTGTACAAGAAGCGATCCTACTTGCAGGCAGAAGGCATCTTTGTTATTCTCTGCGTAACTGGAATTGATTATGTCCTGGCTTCAGAAATGAAACATGTCTTTCAAGCCTCGCATATCTCACAATGTTACCCTATCACTACAAAAGGATCGTCAAACGAACCCTCCTATCGAATTCCATGGTTAGCAAATAGAATGGGTTCAGTCTCTGGAAGTTCAAACCTCACCATCAGCCAAGATCTTAGATGATCTGGCCATACAGACGATCTGGCCTCCAAAGCCAGTCGCAGAAATCTTAATGACTCACAGCTTGCAAGACAGCCTTGTGAAATGTTCATATAGTGTAGCAGCATAGCAAACCTGTTGTGCATTTTGTGATACAAGCACCAAATTTGGCACAAATGTACATTAATATGTTGCGAACGTTTTCAGATATTGGGCCACTTGAAATTCCGTAATTTTTTTTTTCAAATTTTTTCAAATTTCGTAATTTCAAATTTTTCGGGTGACACCGTCACAATTTCGGTCTTCGAGGCCGGCCGATATAGTGGGGCGGCTTAGCCCAAATATTCAAAAGAATTGTGCATTTTGTGATACAAGCACCAAATTTGGCACAAATGTACATTAATATGTTGCGAACATTGTGTGGTCAGCAATGAAGACGAGAGTCTGAATTACATGTATGCAAAAGACCTTGTGAACCAGTGAAGCAAATACACGGGTAAGCATGAATTAAATCTAGGGCATGATATAATTTCCATGATGTTTACCTCTACACTCAATGGTGGAAGGAGGTAATGTTTTGATCCCAGCTTGTCTGTATGTCTGTTTGTCTGTTAGTCCACAAAATTCCAGACAAAGCTTGTAGTAGTGGTAGTTGTAGTGGTAGTGGTGATAACAGAAATTGTTATATAGAACTGAACTTATATTATTATTATATGCAGAAAATAACTTCATTTCTATATGCCCTGCAGTGGACAGGTTAATTGGTTTATGCACTGAAGGGGTCACCCTGGTGTGCACTGCTGTGTTCTGCCTCACTGAGTTGTTCAGGTATGATGTACTCAGCACAAGCTTCCGGTCGGCCCGGAGGTGGGGGTGCGGGGCCTGTCACGGAACGTCAAAACAAACGGCCTGCCGGGGCCGCCCAAAAGTCGGGCGTGAGGGGCGCGTCCACTAATGGAATGCCTCTCGCTTCCCAGATCGAGGGCCACGTGGTCAGGAGAACCTCGTCCCTTCCGGTCACACTTTGCCTATCGGCCGGCCTCGAAGACCGAAATTGTGACGGTGTCACCCGAAAAATTTGAAATTACGAAATGTGAAAAAATTTGAAAAAAAAAATTACGGAATTTCAAGTGGCCCAATATCTGAAAATGTTCGCAACATATTAATGTACATTTGTGCCAAATTTGGTGCTTGTTTCACAAAATGCACAATTCTTTTGAATATTTGGGCTAAGCCGCCCCACTAATACCTCTGTGAGACAGAAATCTACCCTCTGAACTTTTTTATGTACTCGGGCTAAGGCTTGTAATAGGGCTGACACATGCACACACACACACACACACACACACACACACACACACACACACACACACACACACACACACACACACACACACACACACACACACACACACACACACACACACACACAC
This sequence comes from Myxine glutinosa, assembly GCF_964187855.1. Classification (NCBI taxonomy): domain Eukaryota; kingdom Metazoa; phylum Chordata; class Myxini; order Myxiniformes; family Myxinidae; genus Myxine; species Myxine glutinosa. The sequence goes on along the minus strand of NC_136269.1, from coordinate 37,824,236 downwards.
ACACACACACACACACACACACACACACACACACACACACACACACACACACACACACACAAACATACTGACGAGACGAACACTTAACACAGCCACTGAGCTTGGGGGAAGTGCCATCACTAACGTCACTTCCTGGGATACTCTGGATATCAGCGACATCATAACAATGGCGCCGCTTTTCTCACCGTACTGAGCGGGGCATTTCCTCAAGAGGAATTTCCTCCTCCCCATGGATGCCAACCAATGGGGATTGTCCGTGCTTTATCCTTTTCACATGTCTTTGGACCCCAGTGACTATGGATGGACGGTAGGGGTTCGTGGTTGAGCCAGTTCCAACAGTAGACCCCATGGCTCCTGAGGAGCTGCTCCGGTTCACGACCTGCAATTGTGCTGGAGATTGCAGCAACCGGCGGTGCAACTGCAAGAAGAATGGTGTCAAGTGTATCTCAGCATGCGGAAGTTGTACAGGCATTACATGTATGAACTGTATCCCTGATGATGTAGAGTCTGGAGAAGACTCAGACCTCGACTCCTGAGGTATTTGACATTGTGGAGCAGTATCGATTTAAACCCTTACACGAAAGCGGACGAACCGATGGTAAACCGATTCCGGATTCCCAGTAACGGTTATTACAATTTATGTTACAATAAGGGAAAACAATAAAGGTCAGTGACCTTTCATAGTTTAAATTTTATAAATACCAGAATGTTTTACTTATAATACATTAAGGCTGCATATCTTGGGCAGTTTGCTGGAAACTTTCAGAAAAATGAAACGAAGGGGTATCTACCTAGAAGACGAATTGTAGACCAGAAAAGTTAATTTTTACCCCAAAAATGATAAATAATTATTTTTATTTGCTCAAAATTGTGTAAACTTTTAAACATATTGATTTGTTTTAGGTATCACCATGTCAGATATGTTCTTAGCTTTAAAATGAGCCTACTTTGAATAATTTTGATGCTTCCTGTCGGATACTGTGACCCAGAATGTAAATATAAGAAAAATTTGATCTTAAAAAAGGTAATTGACCCCTGTTGACCCCTGTCACGGGTTCCCCGAGGGGACTTGAATTTAAACTTTTTGAAATGTGTTAGTGGACACCTTTACAAACACATTGGTGAAGAAATTTCTTGGTAAGGAATTTGTTCCCAGATTTCCCAGATTTCTGATAATATTCCCTGACTATCAAGCAAGGAAGCAGCACATACCATTTTTCAAGTCTTTGGTATGACTTGAACCAAACCGGATGGGTGTTTTTTAGGAGACACAATCTCCTTACCGGATGGCCGTTGCCTCCCTACTGGCTCCCTACGGGAGCTCATCCGCCCTTAGCCAGGTGTGGTTTTTGGTCCTGGCAGGGTGTCACAGGCACTCTCCCCACGAGAAAGGCCAATGAGGGGTGTCGGTTTCGTCGCCGACAACCCGACCATGCGGCAGGTAGCACTGGGTTACATGTTACCAGTGGCAGTCCTAAAAGACTGACCTGACCTGACTGACTTGAGCACTAACATCACACCTGGCTCTTCTACATTCTGTAGATTTCAAAGCTCCAACATTATCATCATCTCCTGCGATGAGGCCCAATCACAAGGACCATTGGTCTTGCATTGCAGACAGGTCAATGGTTCCTCTGTTGTTGTCCAGCTGTGTAGAAGTCTGAATGAACTTCGAACTGTTTGTGAGATGTCATCAACGGCATCTCTATTGAAAGTTGTTCCACACCCCCATTAATTGTCAGGATAGTTAAATAACATGTGTTGTAATGGCAAGTTTTCAGAGATGATCTTTCTGATTGTCTGAGTCGTCTGATTCTGATTGAGTCTGATTTCAATTGTCTGAGTCGTCCCACGATCAGCCAGCCATTATAGTCTATAATGTATATTGCCAAAAAAGGTGAAGAGTATACTTGGTGATAAATCTTTGAGTAATCGCATTATGGGTTATAAAAATTGTGTGTTGCTGTGTTTAGAAATACTTTGCAAGGAAAATATACAATATTTTAGGGTGTTGAAATATACAAAAGGGTGAACGAAGCTGTTTTCCTTATTCAAAACCAGACAGTCTCCTCCAGCGACTCCGGCATAACGAAGATACCATGTGTACACTCTTTAACTTCCAAGGTGCTTATCTCAAATGGGCTGTGAGATGCTAAACAGATGTGGATTGGCACCAGACTGTCCCAACTTCCTCGGCCTCTGTTTTCCATCTTCCCTACTTTTTGCTGCTTCGGATACAGCCCAACCCTGTTCTCTTTGTTCTCAAAATACGATAAAAGACCTAAAGTTAACTAAGACAGCAGAAGAGATTCACTTGGATGTCATACTGTTTCTTGGCTGTGTAACTTGATGTATTTTGGTGCCGGCTGTCGTTGTATTCCCTTGTTGTACCAACTGACTCTTCTCCAGATAATAAATCTTCAATAATCGTTGCTGGTGTGTGCGGACATTCGATCTGTGTATATTTTCTTCGACAGCTGCCTCTGCTATGTCAACCCTCCATCCCTCCCAAGCTACTCCAGGACGTGCTTCCAGTAACCCCTCCTGGTTAAAATGTTTATATTTTGAAAATGCTTATCAATGCTCCTCCAATACACACTGGGAAAAAATGCTATATTCCTTCCTTGGATGTTAATTGGAAAAGGTTTCTTGAGTTGGCATTCGTAGGCAAAGCTCCATATCAATATTAATTAATTTAAACTCTTGGCAAGCATTATCTTTTTAAACAACAATGGCAGTCAATTGTTCCTGGTCCATCAATTAATTCCACACAATAATGCAGCTCCCACTTGTTATGACCACTACTCATTTTGATTTTTAAACAAAATTTTGCGGAGATAATGTGGCAATGATACAGAAATGCAATTTGGTTATATATAACCATTGGAAATTGAGCAATTTGTCTTTAGAATGAAATTTTTGAGCAGCAAATGATAAGGAAATTATGTTTGACATTCGAAGTTTGATGAATTTAGCTAATATTGACTTTTTCCCTACAAGAGCAGCAATTATATATACATCATGACGATTACTGGTTTTTCATTGATTGGTTTTTCCAATTTTATATCACTGATGACCATTGATGACAAATTAGGTCCTGCAAGTAAGGAAAACTATTTCCCTTTGCTTCCGGTGTCCTTTGCAATGGGTAGGTCACTTCCAGGGTTTGTATTTGTCTTAATTGGCCATGAGCACCATATTTTCCTTTCTCGGCTGAAGATTACCGGATCGCGTTTAAGAGGCATTTGCCATCTTTGTTTGGGGAGTTCATCAGAACTCTTACCTTCAGACAAGATTCGCAAGACGTCAAGTCCTGGCAATGGATTTAGAGTACAGTGAGAGTCTTGGAACTCATCTCATGTACAGGCTCGAGTCAAGCCGTGCTCAGAGTCCATGTAACGTCAAATTATGTTCGAGCTAATGTAACGAAACTACATTTGTGAAAAATTTCTCAAGATTCGAAATCGCAGGGCATAAATAAATCCACATTTCAATGCAGGGAGAATATTTAATGATGCAATAGTTCATAATAGAGTGGGCCGCCAACCGGGCCCAATCATGATTTTGTGTTGCAAGACCTTCGACTCGATTTTTGGTGAAACACCGAGAACTAGAGGTGACTGTTACACCTTAAATTGAAGGTGTCCTCCACGTGATTTTTTTTTTTTTTTTAAATATGAAGGTATGCTATTATTTATGTTATTTATGAAGGTATGTTATTTAGGTATGCTTTTAGCCAATTTGATTAAGACATTAATTAATTTACGATTATTATTTATTAATTTTAATTACGCAATTAATCAGGCAATTAATTATTGTGCAACACTCCGTCCCAAATTTCTTCTCCATGTGCTGCAAAGTGGCATCACCTGACGCGCTGCAGGATGTGCTATTTATTTATTTGGCAGGGGGACGGTGTACTTTGAATGTATCTGTACTTGTTTCTTTACTTTTTGGTTCAGTCGTTAGTAACCAGGGTATAAAAGTATTTGTGGAAAGTCGGTTTTAAAAGTGTATAATCAGTAGATTTATAAGTTGACTATTTATAAGGTAAAAATTAGTATCTTCAGTCAAATATCAACCTGGTCATGAAAGACTTTGTCCAACTACTTTCCCTGGCTGATCCCAAAAGGTGTTGAGAATAATTAGTGTATAATTTAAATGAGATGATTAGAGGTATACATGGACATTCGCCTCCGAGCTGTCTGGCCTGGGTTCAAATCCTGACCCAGCTATAAACTGCCACCCTGGTGTTTCACAGGCAAGGTGATTGGTCAATGTGTGTGCCAACCCTCCAATGGACCTTAAACTGGCATCCCGTCTGCCGCCATTAGTTGGTGAACTATTGGGTGAACTATCGCCGACACCATGAAGAAATTAGAAATTGCTGCATGAACTACTGCTTGGAATTGAGAGATGGCAAACCGCCCAATATGACACTTGGTCAAGAAACTGCTTCGGCAGAACCAACGTTCTGTAACATGGAGACGGACAGTCAGCCAATTGGTGGTTTAAACTAGCGGTTTTCATGAGAATGCTCCTTCGAACACGACTTCATCGTTGCCTGAGTCTTTGACAAATCATCAGGTTGCAGTTTTCGTTTGTCATGATGCATGAAAAAGTGAAAAACCCCATTACTTCCACGCCTTTTATTGCAGATGAATAAAACTGCAGGTGAAATGTTTACACATGACGAGAAACACAAGGTGAAGGCACAAACGTATCGCGGGTTTCATTTTATTTATTATTTATTGTATACAAAGTCAAGGCTCATGGAAGAGCTAGAATGCAGTACAGCGTGGATCAGGACGCAGTACATGAATGTGGATCAGGACCGCAGTACATGAATGTGGATCAGGACGCAGTACATGAATGTGTATCAGGACTGCAGTACATTAATGTGGATCAGGACGCAGTACATGAATGTGGATCAGGACTGCAGTACATGAATGTGGATCAGGACGCAGTACATGAATGTGGATCAGGACGCAGTACATGAATGTGGATCAGGACTGCAGTACATTAATGTGGATCAGGATGCAGTACATGAATGTGGATCAGGACGCAGTACATGAATGTGGATCAGGACTGCAGTACATTAATGTGGATCAGGATGCAGTACATGAATGTGGATCAGGACGCAGTACATGAATGTGGATCAGGACTGCAGTACATTAATGTGGATCAGGACGCAGTACATGAATGTGGATCAGGATGCAGTACATGAATGTGGATCAGGACGCAGTACATGAATGTGGATCAGGACTGCAGTACATGAATGTGGTTCAGGACGCAGTATATGAATGTGGATCAGGACGCAGTACATGAATGTGGATCAGGACTGCAGTACATTAATGTGGATCAGGATGCAGTACATGAATGTGGATCAGGACGCAGTACATGAATGTGGATCAGGACTGCAGTACATTAATGTGGATCAGGATGCAGTACATGAATGTGGATCAGGACGCAGTACATGGATGTGGATCATGACCGCAGTACATGAATGTGGATCAGGATGCAGTACATGAATGTGGATCAGGACCGCAGTACATGAATGTGGATCATGACCGCAGTATGTGAATGTGGACCAGGACCGCAGTATGTGAATGTGGATCAGGACGCAGTACGTGAATGTGGACCAGGACCGCAGTACATGAATGCGGATCATGACCGCAGTATGTGAATGTGGACCAGGACCGCAGTACATGAATGTGGATCAGGATCGCAGTACAAGCCAGTACATGAATGTGGATCAGGACGCAGTACCTGAATGTGGATCAGGACCGCAGTACATGAATGTGGATCAGGACGCAGTACATGAATGTGGATCAGGACGCAGTACATGAATGTGGATCAGGACGCAGTACATGAATGTGGATCAGGACCGCAGTACATGAATGTGGATCAGGATGCAGTCCATGAATGTGGATCATGACCGCAGTACATGAATGTGGATCATGACCGCAGTATGTGAATGTGGACCAGGACCGCAGTATGTGAATGTGGATCAGGACGCAGTACGTGAATGTGGACCAGGACCGCAGTACATGAATGCGGATCATGACCGCAGTATGTGAATGTGGACCAGGACCGCAGTACATGAATGTGGATCAGGATCGCAGTACAAGCCAGTACATGAATGTGGATCAGGACGCAGTACATGAATGTGGATCAGGACGCAGTACATGAATGTGGATCAGGACGCAGTACATGAATGTGGATCAGGACGCAGTACATGAATGTGGATCAGGACCGCAGTACATGAATGTGGATCAGGATGCAGTCCATGAATGTGGATCATGACCGCAGTACATGAATGTGGATCATGACCGCAGTATGTGAATGTGGACCAGGACTGCAGTATGTGAATGTGGACCAGTACCGCAGTATATGGATGTGCATTGTGGATCATGACCGCAGTATGTGAATGTGGACCAGGACCGCAGTCCATGAATGTGGATCATGACCGCAGTATGTGAATGTGGACCAGGACCGCAGTACATGAATGTGGATCAGGACTGCAGTACAAGCCAGTACATGAATGTGGATCAGGACGCAGTACATGAATGTGGATCAGGACCGCAGTACATGAATGTGGATCAGGACGCAGTACATGAATGTGGATCAGGACCGCAGTACATGAATGTGGATCAGGACGCAGTACATGAATGTGGATCAGGACCGCAGTACATGAATGTGGATCAGGACGCAGTACATGAATGTGGATCAGGACACCATACAACATGGATCGGGAGGCAGTACAGCATGGATCCGGACGCAGTATTGTGTGGATCGGGATGCAGTACAGTGTGGATCAGGGCGCAGTACAGCGTGGATCAGGGAGCAGTACAGCGTGGATAAGCATGCAGTATAGCATGGATCAGGATGCATTAGTGTGGATCAGGATGCGTTACAGTGTGTATCAGGATGCTGTACAGTGTGGATCAGGACACATTACAGTGTGGATCAGGATGCAGTACAGTGTGGATCAGGATTCATTCGTGTATCAGGATAATAAAGTGTGGATCAGGACGCAGTAGGCCTACAGCATGGATCGGGGGCAATACAGTGTGGATCAGGGATAGTACAGTGTGGATCAGCATACAGTATAGCATCGATCCGGATGCAGTACAGTGTGTATCAGGACGCATTACAGTCTGGATCAGGGCTCTGTACAGTCTGGATACAAACGCAGTACAGTGTGGATACAAACGCAGTACAGTGTGGATACAAACGCAGTACAGTGTGGATGAAAACGCAACAGAATGAAAGGAACAGCAGAAAGAGAGGGGGGAAACGCCAACAGCAGGGCCAAGGGACAAACTAGACAGAGATGGACAAACAAGGGATGCTGATAAGAATGAGAGGTATGGGAGGATGCAAGTGGTGGCCAACATAGATACAGAAGCAAACTCTCAGGAAGAAAAAAACTAGAAATTTGGAAGTTGGGCTTTGGGGGAGTGGAGGGTGGAAGCAGTTAACAGGGATAGGAAATAACATTGTTTTGGATGGGGGATTATCTGAGAGGGTGGTGAACAGCTGTATTGAAGACCTCGAGGGAAGAATGAGATTGAAGAGAATGTGGAAGTTGGCTCCATAGATGGGAAAAAGATGATTGAATGATAATCTATCAGCCAAATCCGCAAAGAGGCCTATTTAAGAAGTTAGCACAAGTGTTCGGGTAGAAAAATGCCACTATGGTACCAATTTGTTAGGGAGGGTCAATGGGGATCTTCACCTGGGTACATGTAGGATCCTAAAGTGGTGCAATTATTTTTATAGAACCGTTTCCATGGTAACCATCAAAAAATTATATATTCGTTCTAACTCATTACTTTCTTATGATAGAAGACAGAAATCCAATTCTGATGTTGATTGAAAGGACTGACCGTCATCCACACAATCGTGTCCTTTATCGCTATTGTGGAGCTAAGTTGCATGCAATTATGACGTCACAAACATGGAAAATAGTCTTTTTATTTTTCTTTTAAATTCACGTTTTATATATTCATTGTACATTTGCTGGTGCATCTTTGCAGCTCATTATAGTGGCACTTAGTAGCAAATATATCCACATTATCAAATATGTACATTGTATGGGGTGTAGGGTCTGGAAAATATTGATGAAGCCTTAGTTTTTATCGTAAGGTTAATGGCGATTTTGGTGGCGGAGCAACCACCTTCCATTGTTCAAATTTCTATAACTTTGTTGTTGAATATGCTATGAACACAATTCTTGCATGGAATGAGGGGTTTTTCTGATTACGCTAAACAATTTTAGCATTCCTAATTAACATTTGGCTAATTTGTATATCATTATGGCGTCAACAACAACAACAACAGGCATTTTAAGGCCATTTTCCCTGCTAGAGCGGGGGTTAGCCATCATTATGACTGACGTCATTTTCCATCATCATGACGTCACATGTAGCAAAACGGTATTTTCTAAATTCGTAACATTTAAATCTTTCATCCAAGCATAGATGACTGTCTGCCAACTGACTTATGACCTAATTGTCACTGTCGTCTCCTGCACAAGGGTCAAATGATGTTTTTGAATTACTGATGGAAGCAGTCAGTACCTCATGTTTGACTCATGTATGAACGTCACAAATCGGGTAGGATCTGGCTCTCCAAAAAACATTGTTTATGGTTCATACCTCTGATAGAATTCGAATACATCTTTCACCTTTTCTCTTTCCAAGTTAATGAGTAATATAATTCAGCAGCCATGGACTCCGGTCCACTCAAGTTATTGAAAGCAAAGAGGTGGATGGTTGCTGTTGACCGAGGAAAGTGCATCATCTGCCAAAAGGAGAATGAACAGAAACAGAGGCACAGCTCGATCCAAGGACTTAAATAAATCCTTGTTTCACTCAAAATAAGGAATGATGCTGGAATATGCATTCAGTATGATCGATTGGAATTGTTGATACAAGTCAAAGACAATAACACACTTGAATTGATCGAGTCACAACCTGACCTACCGTGGGTGGCCGAAGAACTGATACTCGTTAAGTCGTCATTTTTGTCAACAACAACGTTTATGGTTTTGCAGTCGCCTGGCGAACCAAAGAAGCTGCATTGTCGTCGACATGTCAAAGATTACCTCGAGAATCATTTGACTTTAAAACATTGTGCTTGTTCTGTGGCTTAAAGTCTTGCAACAAAGATAGAGCATCATAATTGTATGCAAATTAGTTCCACAATAGCAACAAGAACGAACAGAGATTGCAGACCCTCACCAGGACATGTTTTTAGTGGTTTTTAAGGCTTTCTTGTTAAAACAAATATGGCGGCCGAACCACGTGACGTCATTCTTTTTTTCTCCACCCATTTATCCCTGGATTATGCTCAATAAATTTCATCTTGATTGGATGAAGTTTTGTATGTACTTGTCGAATTATGACGTCATAATTGAGGCACCTATGACATCATCATTAAAAACCACCTTTAGAGGCCATTTTTCCCCGCAAGCGGGGGTTGGCCTTTTTCGGGAACTGTGGTTGTTGTTGTTTTTCGGTCCCCTTTTTTGACATCATCATTAACATATGTTATTCCCCATGGTGAATTCTTTACAATGAGCAATGTCTCAATTCTTTCTATGCAGCGCTTTCGGAGATATAAAGGTGCAATTTTTTCGGTTTTTCCAATATGGCGCCCCTACCACGTGACATATGACGTCATAATTATCATTAATACAATTCTACAGGAGGAGTTGCACCTATGGTGGAAATTTCCTGTCAATTGGACCAACGGTTGCCGGGAAAATCATATTTATTCTGTGTGGACAAACAGACAGACAGACAGACAAACGGTCTCAGATGCAATACCTTCTGTGGCGAGGGTAATAAAGGACACCATTGTCCGATTGTCAGACTTTTCATGTAACACCAGAATTGTGTTTCTAGCTTCGAAAATAGGAAAGTTATATGAGTTGGAACGAATGTAGTAATTTTGGTGGTTACCATAGAAACGGCTCTGTAAAAAATAATTGCACCACTTTCCGACCTGGTGATGACCCCCATAGACCCACCTAACAGCTGGCACTATTGGCAGGTTTATACCCGACCCGTTGTCCATGGTGCTGCATTCAGATTTGGCTGGTAGACTGAGTGGAGGTGAGCAGTGATCCGGGATTTAAGGAGTTTCACCAGAAGGAGGTTGATGGTGGACCATGTGCATCCTGCAGAATCAAGGGGGTGGTGGACAAAGTACGAAAATGGCAGATAATGCAAGGCCAGAAAGGAAGCTGTAGGGTTGAAGACAGAGCACCAACCTGTCTGTGATGATAAAGTGATAGTCCTGCAGGAGACAGCTTAATGGTGGGAGCTTCCAATGATCTTGAAGGCCTTGGTTTCCATGGTGTCAACCTGAGTAAGAGAGTGGTGCTCCATCAAGCTCTGGATGAAGGACTAGTACCTGAATACTTGTGCCAAAGTTCAGCTGTGCCAAAGAAGGACTTTGTACGATGGAGGATGCCCAGGCTGTGGCTGGTTTTGGAGGCCAACTTTGAAATGTGGTTGATAGTGAGACCCAGGAATGTGAATGACTCAACTTCCTCAAGAGGATTGCTAACAAAGTAGAGGAGGGTTTACCAGATGGATCTTTCAGGTAGAGATAGTGAGATTTGTCAGGATTGGAAGACATATACCAAGTGTTTGACCTGCTTGTGATTTTGTCAATATCTGAAGAAATCTGTCTGTCTGAAGGATGATATGATATGTCTCGAGAGACAGCCCTGATTTCACACATGCCTTTGAGCGCTTCTGTCCATTATTGGGAGAGCAGGAGCAGCATGTCCAAGGTGGAGTGACCTGGTCTGAATCCCAATAATTGTTGATCTGAGATGAGGCTGTTGGAGAAAAGGGAGGATTTCATATCAACTGCAATAATGGATTCCATGACGTTACTGATTATTTGAAGTAAGCTGATAAGTAAGGGGATCCATTTTTGCACCTTGTGATGTAATGCAGTGACGTTGTCTGATTTCCAAGCAGATGGAATGTGATATAGGGCAAGTGACAGGGTGAAAAGAGCCGCGAGGATGTGCAAGAGTAGCAGAGCAAGATTTTAGGAAATGTGAGTTTATGTCATCTGGTCTAGTTGCAGAATCAGAGTCGAGGGTTGAAAGAACATTCTCCACCTTCTCAGGTCTTTTTCCATAAAAAAACCTGTATCATACTCTTTACAGAGCGTCGGTGATGTTGAAGCAGTTTATTGACGAGGGTTATACAGGTTGGTTCTCCATTGCCTTCCCAGCGTTGTTTGTCCATGCTCTATCCTTTTAAATGCTGAGCATCAAGCAAGTAAGCAGCACGCACCAGGTAATCCATTGTGACTTCCTCGACCTTTTTAAAGGTCTTTGGCATGACTCGGCTCGGGTTTGAACCGCTGACCTCCCAGACTTGGAGCAGATGCTCAAACCATTACAATTTCCCATCTGGTCAATTTTTCCCACAAGTGAGAATAATTCTGCATATCTGTTTGTATGACTTTCTGCACTCTTGACCCACGAGATCAGTTGAAAAATCGAATGAGTTGAAAATTTATTGATTGTATTTGGGGCATGTAGGGGGTGGCAGGAGGGTATCACAAGTCGTCATACTATGATGCGCAAATACTATAGGAATTATCCTGTCTGAAATTATAGGGGCACAAACCCATCTGTAAGGGTGATCTCTTTGCTAGTATCCCATAAAATAATAGATAGACACTTGGTAGAGAGCATACCTCCCTCCAGACTGAACAGTTTACGTTTTGTATCCCACTTATAGGCCGGATCTGGATTCGGACCTGATCCAAAATCGAATTGGCTTGTTCTTGTCACTTACTCAACTCATCCACCAAGTTTTGTCATAATCCGTCCATAACTTTTTGAAATATAATACTACATATTGTTTTTGCCCTTTTCATTCATTGATCCCTGGTGTTGGGCTAGCGGCTAGGGTGCCGGCTTAGGATCCTAGGATCCTGGGTTCGAATCCCGGTCGATCGCTGAATTAACGCCAGGGGGGTTGACTCAGCCTGTCATCCTTCTGAGGTTGGCTAATTGAGTACCAGTTCACTGGTAATTCCCTGTTTGTCGTTAAAGGCGGCAAAAAGGGTTGGCGTCAGGAAGGGCATCCGGCCGTAAAACATTGCTTCAAAAAGGGGACCAAAAAAAACAACAACAACCACGGTTCCCGAAAAAGGCCAACCCCCGCTTGCGGGGAAAAATGGCCTCTAAAGGTGGTTTTATTCAATGGAGAAGAAGAATGCCTGGTGTTGGCTTAGCCGTTAGGGTGCCAGCTTGGGATCCTAGGAACCTGGGTTCGAATCCCAGTCGATTGCTGAATTAATGCCAGTGGGGTTGACTCAGGCTGTCATCCTTCGGCAAATTGAGTACCAGTTCACTGGTAATTCCCTGTGTGTCGCAAGAGGCGACTAACAGGGTTGGTGGCAGGAAGAGCATCCCGCCATAAAACATTGCTTCAAAAAAAAGGGGACCACGCTGCCCAAAAAAGGCCAACCCTTGCTCTGCAGGGAAAATGGCTTCTAAAGGCGGTTCTATTCAATGGAGAAGAATCACTTAAAATTCTTGAAATTCTCCTATCCGGATGCGGATTGGAATCTTCACCTAAATCGAAAATATTTGTCCTTGTCCCACACCCAACCTGTCGACCAAGTTTCATACTGTTCATAAACAAACAAAAAATGAAAAATTACTCATCGCGTGACACTTGGCAAAATAGAACAAAGTAGAATGGCATTCAGTAGAGCATCCTATTGACCTCACAAATAATTGGTTGTTGAATTCAGTGACCTGATATGAAAAGCCTATTCAAATTTCAAGTTAATTGGATGAAAATTGACAATTTTAGAAATTTGGCCTATGTTGACCCTTTGGCCTATGTTGATCGAAAAATAGTTGGGGGTTGATTTCAGTTTGCTGATATGAAAATCCTATTCAAATTTCAAGTAAATAGGATGAAAGTTGAGGATTTTAGAAAGTTGAAAAGGTTATTGACTTTTGGCCTATGTTGACCTTGTGACCGATGTTGATCAAAAACATGGTTGGTGGTTGAATCGAGTCAACTGATATGAAAATCATATTTAAATTTCAAGTCAATCGGATGAAAATTGAGGATTTTAGAAATTTGAAAAGAAGTGGTTGACCTTCGGCTGATGTTGGCCTTGTAACTTATGTTGTTCTCAAACGTAGTTGGTGGTTGAATTCAGTTTGCTGATTTGAAAATCCTATGCAAATTTTGAGTCAATTGGATTGATAATTGAGGATTTTAGAAATTTGATGAAAAGTTGTTGACCTTTGGCCTATGTTGACCTTTTGACCTCAAATATAAATATAATTATGTCGGACCACGAACTCTACCATTTGGTGAAGTTTCGTGAAGATCGGTTTAAAATTGTGACCTGTAGGCAAGTATAAGTGAGCGGACAGACAAACACACAAACAAACAAACACAAACATATTTGTCAACATACTTGTCCAAAATATTTTTTTTGTCAAGTAAAAAACAGACAGGATTGACAACATAACCTCACACCTTCAGTGGTGCAGGTAAAAAGACCAGAAAACCAAAGTTTTGGAAGAACCGATGATCGCATCCTCAGCATTGTACTCGTTCGTGTGATACACTTCTAACATTGGTGTTTCCATTAGAATGCTTTTTTCCCATTTTGCCCTTGAAATATTCCTTGTGGTCACAACTAAAGTCGGGATTGGAGTTTGTGTAAAGGCCGAGCAACTTTCTAACAGCTCATTTCGTTGATGAATCGCTACCGACTTGGGGTCACGGGGCTCGGTGTTTGCCTCGAGCAGAGAGTTTGCCTTCGGGACACACAGTGCACATTAAATGTCATGAACGGGTGAGAAAGACTTCTTTAAACGTTACAATTCTCGTTCTCTTTCTCTTTCTCTCTTTCTCTCTTTTTCTCTTTCTCTTTCTCTTTCTCTTCTTCTTTCTCTCTCTCTCTCTTTCTTTCTTTTTCTCTTTCTCTTTCTCTTTCTCTTTCTCTTTCTCTTTCTCTTTTTCTTTCTCTTTCTCTCTTTCTCTCTTTCTCTCTTTCTCTCTTTCTCTCTATCTCTCTATCTCTCTCTCTCTCTCTCTCTCTCTCTCTCCCCCCCCCTCCCACTTTCCACAGCTGTTGCCCGCACGCGCGTAATCACAGTTTCCCAGTGCTCATAGGCCGGTAGCAAAACCTTGGTAAGGGCCTAGAAATGAAATTTCGTTCCGCGGAATGGGTGCTAGGTGAAATTTCACCTGATGCTAACTGTTGGTACACCAAACATCGGAGAAAACGTTCTCCGTCCAACTCTTGCCCATTAAGGGTATGGAGGCCCTTAAAGATATAGTAGTTTATCCCTTTCGACAAAATACCTTTAAAAAGAAAACATCTTTACTGCGGCATTTATACGATTATATGAGGATCATAAACGTGCCGCCAGCAGTCGGGGGATGTGAAAAGGCCCTTCTGATCATCCGGTGTTTAATTTCCAACCCCAGTGATGTAGCCAGGGGGGGCATGGTGCCATGCCCCCCCCCTCGGCAATCTCAGGCAATCTAACTTTCAAAATTTTCCCGGGGGTGTCCATGGGGCCATCCCCCCTCAGGGCCATTAAATTTTTCAAAAATAACAAGAAACTATTCAGGCTTAGCTGCAACTTCAGCAACGGGCGCAATATGGCCACAGATCGCATCTCAGGCAATCTAGCTTTCAAAATTTTCCAAAAAAAACGTCCGGCCATTAGTCCCCCCCCCCCCGTCGTGTAAATCCCTCATATAATTGTATAATATGCTAAAACCATTCTGTGTACACTGCTTAATTTTGATTGGCAAAAGGGTTGATATGCGATAAGCGGATAGACTGTACGTTGGGCTTGGGCGGTTCACTGAAGATAAATTGATCCACCTGAACACTCTTGAGGTTGGTAACTCACCCACGAAGTGAACAACCGCGGAATGAGATGGATGGTCATGGAGCGAGCATTGCTCAAGATCCTTGAGGTGAATTAGGGAAAACAGTAGGCCGTGCTGACAGTCAGAGCTATTCACAGCGTGTTTATTAGTACCGTACCGTACTTACAAAAACGTTTCTCAAACAATACAGGTAAAAAACAATATAGAGTGAACAACGGAGAAACCTTAAAAACACCGTAATTCACAACCATATATGGGCATTGGGCATCAGATTTCAACAGCTCAAATATTGAAATGCTAATGGTCGTTTTCTATGTCGCTGTCATCACTCCCGGACCCATTTTCCAATGCATTTTCCGTCGTCGTATTGGTACCGTTGTCACACTCTTGGCACAAACACATGTCTGTGCATGAAAGGCCCGAATTTAGGCATGAACAGCGACCAGACGTACATTTAGTTTTCTTACAGGAACATGCCACCGCTTCCAGTACTGATTTAGGAGCGGGTGCGCGAGTCATCCACACAATCCTTGAGGTGAATTAGGGAAAACAGTAGGCCGTGCTGACAGTCAGAGCTATTCACAGCGTGTTTATTAGTACCGTACCGTACAGCGTGTTTATTAGTTTATTAGTACCCAAATCCTCTCCGTCAACCACCCAGCCATGCTCTTGTGGGGAGGGGGCCTGCATCAATGGGACGAAGGAACTCCGATGTATACAGGATTGGTAGGCAGCTCTCAGTGAATGTTGATGTAGGGCATCTTTAGTCGGCGGAAGAGTCGCTTCGTTTGGCGATGAGGACAGACAGAAGAGTTTATACCTCGCTTCATGGAGGTCCGACGTTGAGAATTGACTGGTATACAAGGCCACAACAAACTTCTGTAACACCGATTCGGTTTCCTCAGACAAGAAAAACGATGAGCCCAGCTCTGTGAAAGCTGTTTGAAAATCTGCACTGTCGCACAACATGGTGAAAGGACGACGTTTTCCTTTCCCTTTGAATGAGCTGACCGAGTCGCAGCCAGTGAAAACGTGTAAACCAATCAGACCGTCACACACAGACTCGCCCAATGTAGCTCTCACGGTTCCAATATCGAGTACCCTTGTGGTGTTCTTGTGGCCGGTAGAAAGCAATAACCGTGTCTGACTGTCCTTCCACAAGCTGATCGCTATGATGGCTACATCACTGTCAGGACTGTGTATCACGACACTGTCGTGGCTCTGACTTGCATGTTTTGCATGAAGCAACAGTCTGGTATCAGCCTCTTCATGGTCACAGAACAGCTCTGATACGACACGGACATCAGGTGACTGAGTCGCCTGCGCAGACACACTGAGCTCATGACATTCCTGACCGTGGGTGACGAAAAGAGAGTAGTCCTGATTACAATGAGGCAGGGGGTGAGATTGCCAGGTCTCAAACAAGAATTTGAACAAGGCCTCTTTGTTTCTGCCATCCCCAATGAATTTTTTCCACTGTGATGGTACCTTCTGAGAACTGCCATAGAGGTGGACGAAATTTGTTCCGGTCTCGCTGTACCGACGAGAGCGCTCGGCGTTTTTGATGGAGATTTTTGGGTACTGATCACAAATGAAGTCGGCCCGAGTGGACTTGAATCTCCTCATCAGCTGGACGATGACACCACCACAAGGTTTGCTAAATCACCAAAAGTATCAGGAATGCGGCCAAGGCCGTGTATCAAACCCATGGCGTCGATCATGAGGGCTGATCCACTTGAACAGGAAACGGCCAGTCCCTCAACCTTCTTCTCAATGCTATCCAGTAGCGCAGACTTCGCGGTTTTAGCTAAACTCCCATCACATGTAGACAAGGGTAAGGAAATGGGACTAAGTGAATCGGACAAAACACCTCTCAAGTCAAGCTGACGGGTTTGAGCGATGATAAGAAACCTCGCCAGCAGTTTGTAATCCGACCGCAAGGCCGTGAGACCTTTGCTCCCACCTTCAGGAGGCCTCCTCAAGTCAGCAAACGTCTTCAGCTTTTGGGTTTTGATTGGTGAGTAGAAGTCCTTAGTGTTCTCGATTACACGAGAAGACACGAATTCCTGCAGGATGGACTCACCCACATCATGAGCTAAGAGAAGATCATGTTTCACCTCATCTGTAGCAACACAACCAGAACTTATGCTGACAAGGTTCGGATTCGGATCAAATGGGTTGACCATAGATTCGACAGTACGAATCACATCATCAATGCGACAGTTATCTCTTTCAGTGCGACACTTGTCAAGATCCTTTCGCACACGACAGTCAACAGAAACACCGGCCAAGGTTTGACACTTGGCGCTAATAGCTGTACTACAACTCTTCTCAATGGCTTGCAGACGTTTCTTGTCCATAAATCGCTGGTAGCATGTGGCATGAAAACCACACACATCCTTCGGTATTTGCTCAAATGGTGATTCAAATGTCACTGATAGTAATGCCACACTATCATCGAGATGAAGGGCCGCTGCTCCGGTTCCTGGTATGGGAATCGGTGCCGGGGGGACTGGTAGTGGTAGTGTCGAAGATGATGATGATGGTTGTGGTGAATTGCGACTGGGGCATTCGAAAAGTTTCTTTGCCACATGAGAGCATTCACCATCGAGACTCACCCATTTTTTTGCACAGTCTGTGAATGTGGACCATCTCTTTTCTGTAAAAGGCTGCACCACCTCACCATGGACGCTTTTTAGGTGCAAAATACACACTAAACGGGCCTGATCGCTTTCAACACGGTCAGTCATGGGCGCAGCCATGACAGTTGATCACAGTCACATGATCATATTCTGTTATGTGATTGGCTGACACCTGTCTACATACGCGAAAGGCGGTACAACGGCACCCGAGATAGGCAAGTGAGCAAGACAATATAGTGCACACAATTTCATCTCGTAACATATGTTTGGGCCAATATGTTTTGGAGAACTTTTGATATGTTCAACACCATTAGATTCAACAACTTTTCGCATGGTAAAATTTTAGCACCTCGGACAAAAAAACGAAATGTCATTTCCCACAGAGTTGCTACCGGCCTATCAGGGTCTCTGTCGATTCGCGTTTTGTGTGCTGTCTTCCCCTTTCCTTCCCGTTCTTTCTCTCTCCATATCGTCTAAGTTATGGTGTCCTTTCTATCACCTTGTCTGATCCTTTGAGAGAGAGAGAAGAGCATTCGACGGTTTCTCGGTACGTTGTTGTTTTCCGTTCTGGGCGGTGCCTTCTATCGATCGATCTACCATTGTGTATAATTAGTTTATCGCGTTTATCTCTTATTTTTATTTCTTTTTACTCATACCTTTTCCTTTCGTTTATATCGCTTTCATTTTCCCGCTACTTGTCGAGGTTTGAACGGTGGTAGCTGCTTTATTTTCATATATCCGGCCATTGAATAACCATGGCGGTTCAAAGTTCACGTTACGCTTCCTTTGAAGCACTAACCCGAAAACACGGGATTGTGTATGTTCCTCCGTCGGAGATCGACATGGAGAAGTTAATATTTGCTGTCGGCGAGATCGTCGGCATCGAGAATGTTAAAGCGTTTTCGCGCATGAACAAACGTCTTGTTTTTTTCGTCTCCGAAGTTCGGAGGGTCGCGCAAGTCGTGGAGCGCGGGGCTTTTTTCGACCCCGATATTTACGTCCCCTTTTCCCCCCTGGATACTCCTGCAAAAAAAGTTGTGATTTCGAATTTACCCCCCTTTGTTAAAGGTGAACAAATGACATCCCAATTAAAAAAATACGGAACGGTTGTGTCTCCGATAACGATGATTCCGTTTCGAAGTCAAAACGACAAACTGAAGCACATTGTCGTTTCGCCGAATTATCTACATGATCTACCTGCGGGTGTTTCGGCGTTCCAGGCGATACTCCCCTTCAAAATCGACGGGCATACTTACATGGGGTATGCTAATACGGAAACCCTGGTGTGTTTTGGTTGTGGTGAATTCGGCCATGTAAAAAGATCATGCCCCAGAGACATGCCGAATCCAGCTGCCAACAAAGGTCCTTCAACCCAACAACTCCCAACTCCCTCAGGTAACACATACCAACGTGGAGCCAGCAACTTCAAATGAAGCACCTGCTCCTACAACCAAAAGTACCAAAAGACCCCTTTCACCCTCTCAAAGCACCGCTGAACCTGGATCGAAAATTCTGGCTGCTTCAGCCACCCTTCGTTCCTTTGCTCAGGTGGTCACAGGTGCTCGCCCCACAACACAGGTCCCATGTACTTCTGTGTCGTCAGACTGTCCCCCCTCTGAATCATGTGTCACCTCAAAAGTATCATGCAGTGACGCTGATGTTGCACCTTCTCTTTCCCCTCCTTCTGTCCCCCCTCCTCCCCCCCATCCCCCCTCCTTGCCTCTTCCTACCCCTTCTCTTGCCCTCCTCTTGCTCCTCCTCCTCTCCCTCCTATTCCCGACATCCCTTACCCTCCTCTCCTTGCTCTTCTCCCCCCTCCTCCTCCCCTTTCCCTTCCCTCTGCTTCTTCTTCTTCTTCTTCTCCTCCTGCACCACCTCCTCCACTTCACCCTCCCCTCCCTGCCCTGCAACCTCTAACTACCACTACCAGTGTGCCCCTTTCTGAGTGTACCACCCCTACACTCTCTGAGTTACTTCAACCTTGCAGTACCTCTGCTAAAGATAACATCGCCATTGTTACAACTATTGACCCACCCAAACATGTAACCGCCGAGTTTGTTGCCCCTACTGCACCCTCGGTTTCCCCCTCTGAAACAACCATGGACATCGAGCAAATGGGTGAAGGCCCTGAGGATAATGAGGGCTATGATTCAGATGGTTGCTCCTCCCTGGCATCAAGTGCATTTGGTGAGGAGCTCCGCCCAGACAGTAGTCTCGACGGTACAATTTCAACCTCTGATATTTTAGATTTCTTGAAAAAAACCACTCGTAAGAAACGAGTAGACCTGAATGATTTTTTCCCCAATGTGCGTGCGTTTGTTCAAAAAGCGCAAATCATTATTAAGAATCCAGAAACTGTTGCCATCTCCAGCGCTTCTTGTAAACAACTGAAAAGACACATCGTTAAAGCAAGGAAACCCTTGAATGAATAATCATCCTTTGTGGGCCACTCTTCTCATCATGATAATAGCAAGTTTGAACATAAACGGCAGGTGCAATCCCCTGCGCAAAGTTCAAACGATGCAGCTGATAGAGAATGAGAAGGTAGACATTCTTCTCTTACAAGAAACTCGCTTGACTGCGAGTTGCATGGCAGATTGGAGGCTGAAGCTGAAAGGCACCTGGTTTTTTAGTAACACGTCCTCGGTTAGTGCTGGAGTTGCTTTCTATATATCTGCACATCTTCCCGTCTCCTCTTGTTTTTAAAGAAATTGTACCTGGATATCTAGCTTCCATTGAATTTTTATATCACCACCAGCAGATGGTAATTGCCAATGTTTATGCCCCAAGTGACAGCACAGTCATGATGGCTTTCTTCACCGAATCCTTTACCTTCCTTAATCATCTTGCCCCTGATACCCTTTTGTGCTTAGGTGGTGATTTTAATTGCACATTAGACCCAGCCAAAGATCGGAACAGCCCTGAACCCCATCCAGCTAGTGCTAGGCCTCTGTCGACGCTTCTGTCTCGGAACGACCTCGGTGATGTTTGGCGACTGCAGCATGTGAACACTCAACAATTTACGTGGTGTCGTTGCCTGCTGAACAACTTGTCACTTGCAAGGCTTGATAAATTTTATATCAGCCTCTCCTTTTTAAACCTTGTTAGTTTTACTGATATTACTCCTTCCGGGTTTTCTGACAAATTTTTAATTAAAATGCGTCTTTCTTTCCCTAGCCCTCAGAGGCATACTTCTCATTGGTCTTTTAATATTTCTCTTTTAAATGACCCCTTTTTTAAATTATCCTTTAAAAATCTCTGGCTTCGGATTCTAGAATCACGGAATGATTTCACCAATCTTTGCCTATGGTAGGATTATATAAAGGCACAAATCCAAGTCTTCTGCCAGCAATACAGTAATAATTTTACTAATGCAAAGCAAGCCAGGATATGCATTTTAAAGAAGGAAATTCTTGACCTGCAGGAAAACGCGACTAACATTGACGAGGAGGTACGATGCCATCGGCTTCATGAGAAACAAGCCCTACTGAATGTTTTAACTAAAGATGATGCTCTCGGGGCGCTAACACGACTTCGAGTAAAAGGTTTATCTACCTCAGAAACGTGTTGTAAAGATTTCTTTAGCTTTGAAAAAGCCGCAAAATCTAATAGATTGTTGCTAAGCTTACGTTCCAGTGATGGACAAATTATTGAGGAGAATGCTCAGTTGAAGTGTCTTATCAGAGACTTCTTTAAGAACGTTTTTACTGCAAAGGAAAGTAATGATCAATAAATGTTTGATTTTACCCAAAATCTACCACGATTACAAGAATCACAGCAGCGCTCTCTAGAACAAGATTTTACAGTGGGTGAACTTTTAACAGCTCTTAATAGCCTTAATGATAATAAAGCACCTGGCTTTGATGGTTTACTTGTGGAATTTTATAAAGCATTCTGGGACTTGCTCGGTCCGACACTTTTAGTTGTTTTTAAGTATAGTTCACAAGAGGGTGTGTTACCTCTAAGTTGTCGCCGTGCAATTGTGTGCCTTATCCCAAAGAAAGGAGACTTACAGTCTTTACAAAATTGGCGGCCTATCTCTCTGCTTTGTGTGGATTACAAAATTCTTTCCAAAGTCCTTGTAACCCGCATAAAGCCCCTTCTTAGTTTTTTAAATACATTTTGATCAATTCTTTTGTATTTTTAATCGGTCGATTCATGACAATATTTTTTAAATTCGGGACTTGTGGGATGTCTGTGCTGCACAAAAACAGAATGCTGGCCTAGTTTTACTTGACCAGGAGAAAGCATTTGACACTATTAGCCATGAATATGTTTTTCATACCCTAAAACAGTTTGGTTTTGGGGCAGCCTTTATTTCTCACGTTTCATTGCTGTACAATCATGTTTTTAGCATCATTAACGTCAACAACAGTTTATATGCACCACTAACGGTTGAAAGAGGAGTCCGCCATGGGTGTCCTTTATCGGGCATTCTCTACTCCCTCTGCATTGAACCTCTACTAATCCGCCTTCGTGCTAGTTTACCAGGTTTTCCTGTGTTGCCAACTGAAAGGCCAATTGTCACCTCAGCATATGCTGATGATGTGTGTGTTGTGGTGTGTAGCAGTGATGATGTCACCATGCTACTAAATAATCTGGAAAATTTTTCCTCGGCATGTACAACTGCAATCAATTGGAACAAATGCAAAGCTTTATGGATTGGCCATCCCCCCGCTGTTGGTTTGCCTTGTCTTCCCAGAGGCCTGCAGTGGGAGAAGGAAGGCATCCTTTATCTTGGTGTGTACATTGGCACTCCAGCGTTCATGGCAAAGAACGGGGTTAACACAGTTAATAAAATTGATAATAGGCTAGAGAAGTGGAAAGGAATATTATCTACATTGTCATACAGAGGACGTGCCCTAGTGATTAACAATGTAGTGGCTTCCTTGTGGCATAAGATGCTTGCTTTGCACCCTCCTGAAGCACTGCTGCTGACACTCCAGAAACACCTACTGGATTTCTTCTGGGGCAGCAAGCATTGGGTCAAGCCAGAAGTCCTTTACCTTCCATTGGCAGAAGGTGGCCATGGCCTCATTGACATTGTCAGCCGACTAATGGCTTTTCGAGTCGCCACTGTTCACCGTTTTCTTTTTTTCACTTCGCTGCCATGGCGGCTCACTGCCAACTACCTGTTGAAAATGGCTGGCATGCTTGATTTCAACAAGGAACTTTTTCTCATGGACCTGCAATATGTTGACATCTCCCCATTGCCTCCTTTCTACCAAGACCTGCTGCAAGCCTGGCAGCCTCTCGTGGTGCACCGAGATATGGCTCATTACAACACCACCAACTTCCTCGACGAGCCTATCTTTTACAATGCACTCTTTCCCAACATACTTCGATCACGTGCCTTTGTGCAATGTTTCACAAGTTCTGGTGTGCATGTCATACGAGACCTGCGGGATAACCGGAATGAAACTTGGCACTCAGCAGGACATATTGCAACCGCTGTTGGAATGCACTCTGTAAGAGCTGTCTCCCAGCTCATTCAAGAAGTGTTGCATACCTTCACAGGACTGGGTCTTGATTTTGATGCCAACAACAATGACCCTGCAATGCATGTTCTCTCCCTTCATCAGGTGCAAATATCATCGGCTGCATTAACAGAATCTGTGTGCCTGTCTTCCTCTCCACTTCCTAGCGCTGAAAAAAGTGCCTGTACCACATCTGTGTTGCCATTCGGCATCCTTACGTATGCAAGGATAGGTTTGGATCCCGATGGACAGGGATGTTACCGCCGCCCCCCCCCCCACCCCCTTTGCCCACAATGGGCCACCATCAATTGTAAAACGGACTGGTGATATCTCTTGGAGAATTGTACACATGATTTTACCTACCAATGTTTTATTACACCGTTTTAGTGTTTTAAATTCCGTTTCATGCCCCTTTTGTACGGCCTCTGAAGATTTACATCATGCCTACGTTGACTGTGCAAGGCTGACCCCACTTTTTATTTTGTTGTCACAATTGTGCTGCCATATGAATGTTTATTTTTCTTTACGTATGTTTATTTTTGGTCTGCCATTGAATCCTAAGAATGCTGCCGTATCTGTGCTCACCAATTTTTTAATAGCCGAAGGGAAGCTAGCAATTTATAAAACAAGGAAAGCTAAACTTCTTGCCAACCCTGATGCTGGCTGGCTGCAATGTTTTAACAGTTTTTAAGGCCCTTACCGTGGCCAGGCTACGTGTAGAGTTTTATTTTCACCAAAACGTAAATAATTTAGATCTTTTAAGCAAAAATGGTATTACAAGAACGCACTATGTAAAGTAGTCAACAATGATCTCACCTTTTCTTTTTAAATGTGCACTTGTATTATTTCATGCTTTATTATTTTAACTTCCTTTTATGATTGCTGTTTGTTGGCAAAGTCTAGCTGTTGTTTTCTATCCTTGCTTAAATAAAGGTATACAAAAGTCAAAGTCTCTCTCTCTCTCTCTCTCTCTCTCTCTCTCTCTCTCTCTCTCTCTCTCTCTCTCTCTCTCTCGCCTCCTGCTGGCCGTTCTGTCGGGCGTGGCGTCATGGCGGCTGTGTGCGCTGAGTTGAGACCTGTGCTGTGTTGGCGTCTTTCCTATCCCCATTTCACTCCCTCTGTGTCCTTGTTCGTGTTTGTGAAGTTTTCCCCGTGTTTCCTTTTTGTTGTTGTTGAGACAGGAGAGAGGGAGAGCGCACGGTGGGTTTGTGTGCGAGGCCGAAATAACCTTGTGTTCTTCGGGCCTGTGCTCTGCTTGCCGTGTTTTCCCATAGTCGGCAATCGGCTTTTCATTATTTTTACTTTCCTTTTACCTTCGCCTGCAGGTTTTGCTCGCAACAGGTTCTCCCTTATTTTATTTCGAAACCGTTTCTTTCGTTTCATTTATTTATAGCTATGGCGAACGTTCGTTTGCACAATAGCAGGTACGAGTCATTGACTCGCAAACACGGGCTTATTGTTTGCCCGCCTGACGGAGTGAGTGTCGAGGACGTGTTAACCAGTATTGGTAACATTATCGGCCTGGATAATGTCCTCGCTGCTTCCAGGATGAACCACAGAATCGTGGTCTTTGTATCAAAGGAACACCTCGTCAATGAGGTGGTGGAACACGGTCTGTCCTTACCCCAGGGCATCTACATAAGTGTTAGCCCGATGGACACACCGGCGGTCCGAATCATTTTGTCGAACATACCGCCCTTTATAAAAAGCGAGCACGTTGTCTCTTCGCTTAATCGTTTCGGCACCGTCGTGTCCCGGATATCGATGATCCCCCTGCGACTTCGAGCAGACGCCTCGCTCCGACACATCATGACCTTCTGGCGTCATTGTTATATTATCCTCAAAGACAACACTCAGACGCTTAATGCGACCATGACGCTGTCGCTCAATGGTCATAACTATCAAATATATGTCAACCGAAACGACGACATGTTTCATTTGCGGGCAACACGGACATGTTAAAGGTGCTTGCACGAAGGTAACTGTCCCCGTGAGAACAACCGAGCAGGCAGAACCTGGTAATGCTGCAGACGATCAGCCGTCCACATCTATGGCAGCAGCGAGAGATACCTGTACGAAGGCAACTGTCCCCGTGGGCACGCCTAAACAGGCGGCACCTGGTAATGCTGTGGACAATCAGCTGTCGACATCGACAGCAGCAGTGAGGGATTCCTCCATGGTTGATGAAGGTTTCACTGTTGTTACTGCTCGGAAGAAGCACAAACGGCCGAACGTTAATGACGAAGCAGCAACGAGGGATTCAAAAAAGATTGTGTTGACTGCAAACGACAATGGACCCCTCACTGAGGTGGCTCCTTGTGTTACCGGCATAGCCTTACACAATAGATTTGCATCTCTAACTCCTGATGATGATAAAGAATTAATGACCTACAGAGCCCATTTTAGCCTCCGCCTCTGTGGGGCATGAGGAACCTGAGGAGGTCGTGCCTCAGAATGGCCTGGGCTGTGCGGACATGGAATGCACAGTTTGTCTGTGCGGGGCGTGAGGCATCTGAAGAGGTCGTGCCTCAGAATGCCCCGGGCTGTGCTGACATAGAATGTACAGTCTCTGTCTGTGCAGGGCCTGAGGCTGAGGAGGTCGTGCCTCAGAATGTCCAGGGCTGTGCGGAATGTACAGTTTCTGTCCGTGCGGGGCGTGAGGCACCTGAGGAGGTCGTGCCTCAGAATGTCCCGGGCTGCGCAGACATGGAATGCGCAGTTTCTGTATCAGCTGGGCATGGCGCACCTGAGGAGGTTGTGCCTCAGGATGTCCCAGGCTGTGCCCTCAAGACATATACAAGTTCTGTCGTTGAAATGCCTCATATAATTCCGGAGCGTGGCATGACCATAGCGGGTCATGGAGGTGAATCTCGCAACACCTGTTGCATCATTGTCTGATTTGCAGACGTGTCCAAAACCTGCAGACATTCAGGGGATGGCACACGCAGCATCTGCTGCACCGGCACCTGCTTTATCGTTAGAGGGTGAGACTCACGCTGATCAATTGGACTATGACTCCGATGGAGCCTCATCCCTCACGTCTGGCATCAGCATCGAGGCTTGGAACGAAGTGTTGTTGTCTCATGGGCCGGAGGGTGACCCGGGCATCACACCTGCAGAAATTCTAAAATTCCTGAAAGACACTTTTCGGAAGAGGCGAGTAAAGGTGAAAGATTTCTTTCCAGACCTAAAAATCTTCATAACATCCGCGAAATATCTCGTCCTGAAGTCCAGCCAGTTCGGAGTTGGGGAACGAGAAGTATTCCGCCTCAAGAAGTACATCGTCAAAGCGAAGGAAGAGCTACAAGTAGACCAACCTTCCGCTATATAACCCCTTCCCCTTATTCTTCACATGACCTTTTCTGTAGCTACCTTGAATATCAATGGGGGGCGGTCCCCATTGCGTAAGACCCAGGTGAAATTACTCGCTGAGGAAAAGCATATTGATGTCATGCTTTTACAGGAGACGAGATGCAGTCCTTCGTGCGAAAGCCAATGGCGAAGGTTGATGAACGGCCAATGGTTTTTCAGTAGCTTGGCTTGCCCCAGAGCCGGGGTAGCTATATTCTTCTCATCTTCTTTTTTCCTGCAAACTGACATTGTTTTTGAAGACATAATTAAGGGGTATCTAATTTCTGTGTCTTTCACCTTCAATGGTTACAGGCACACACTTTTTAATGTCTACTCACCCAGTGACAGCACTGACAGGGTCACCTTCTTCACACAGTTAGAAACATCACTCACTCATGCAGATTTTAATAATCTTGTTTGCTTGAGTGGGGATTTTAATTGTACTCTAGACTCTGCCATGGACCGGAACGGTAAAGAACCTCATCTAGCTAGTACCATCCCACTGGCAAGGGTTTTATCTAAATTCTCTTTCGTTGATGCGTGGAGACTTCACAACCCCCTCATACGCCAGTATACATGGTGTCGCTGTCTTGATGGTCGGCTTTCCTTCGCTCGGCTAGATCGTGTTTACATAAATAGTAACTTTCTTAACATGATGGGCAATGTGCAAATTTTACCAATCGGTTTCTCCGATCATCACATGGTCACCTTTTCTCTTCTCTCTCCGATACGGAACTATGGAGCTGCACATTGGATTTTTAATGTGGACCTTTTAGAGGATCAAGCTTTCCTTAAAGCCTTCCGGGCTTTCTGGGGTACACTGCTTTTGCGGAAACCTTCTTTTTCTTCCCTCAATCAATGGTGGGATAATGCTAAGGCGCAAATTAAAACCTTTTGTCAGCAGTATAGATTATTTTGTACAAAAGATGAGTCTCTCTTTAAAAGTGTTATTGAAAAAGAAATTTTAGCTTTGCAAAGCCATCTGTCACCTTCCAACACAATGGAAACGAATCTTTCATTGGCCAAAAAGAAAGCTATTCTCAACAGGCTATGTGTAAAACAAGCTAGAGGTGCCATGGTTCGTCTCCGTGTGGAGAATTTGCGTCATCTGGACGTGCCTTCTAGTTTCTTCTTTCGACTTGAACACACTTCAAAGGGTAGCGAGCAGCTCACCTTGTTACGGACTGTGCAGGGCAATATGATAAAGGATCACAAGGGCATTAGAACCCTGGTTAAAGATTACTTCTCTGATCTGTATTGTAGGAAAGACATTGATGACGAAATGGTGCATTTTTTTTACCGCGTCCTTGCCCATCTTGTCAGCTACTGCACGTCAAGAGCTGGACAGAAAGATAACTATGGAGGAACTGTTTGTTGCACTACAAGCCTTGCCGAATGGAAAAGCCTCTGGCTTGGATGGACTCCCCGTAGAGTTCTACAAAGCTTTCTGGGACCTCTTTGGGACGGAACTGTTGGAAATATTTTCTGACAGTTTACGACTCAACCAACTGCCACTCAGCTGCCGTAGAGCGGTGCTTGCCCTAATACCCAAGAAGGGAGATCTGCATCGGGTGGAAAATTGGCGTCCGATATCCTTGCTATGCGTGGATTATAAAATCTTTTCTAAGGCTCTCACCAACCGGCTCAGAGTCGTGATTGGGGAGATCATACACCCAGATCAATCTTACTGTGTCCCTAAAAGGTCAATTCACGACAGTGTCTTTATTGTACGTGACATGATTGATATCTGCTCTCTCGAACAAAGAAATGTTGGTCTGGTGTTCATCGATCAGGAAAAGGCCTTCGATGCCATCGATCACTTTTATCTT
This sequence comes from Myxine glutinosa, assembly GCF_964187855.1. Taxonomy (NCBI): domain Eukaryota; kingdom Metazoa; phylum Chordata; class Myxini; order Myxiniformes; family Myxinidae; genus Myxine; species Myxine glutinosa. The sequence goes on along the minus strand of NC_136269.1, from coordinate 37,796,013 downwards.
TTCTCTGTTTTACGGGGGTTTGGTTTTGGTGAATTTTTTATCTCTCACGTACAGCTACTGTATAATAACATTTTTAGTTTAGCAAAAGTTAACAACATTTTATGTCAGCCTTTCCCGGCTAGTAGAGGCATTCGTCAAGGTTGCCCTCTTTCTGGCCTCCTGTACTCCCTCACGATTGAGCCTTTGCTCGTTCGTTTGCGCGCACGTCTTCCCGGTTTCGTTCCTCAACCAACTGCGAACCCGTTCAAGGTGATTGCTTATGCAGACGATCTTTGTGCAATCGTTCACTCGGATGAGGACGTCTTGGCCTTGGTCCAATGCGTCCATGAATTCAGTTTGGCAAGTTCGGCAAAAGTGAATTGGAAAAAGAGCAGAGCTCTCTACCTTGGTCCGCAAAATGGCGCCACTCCTCCGACCCTGCCGGAGCAACTCGGATGGGCATGGGATGGCGTTCTTTACCTTGGTGTCTTTCTTGGTACCGAAAACTTCATTTTGAGACACTGGGAATCTCTCATAATTAAAACTGAGGCGGCTGCAAAAATGGAAGGGCTTACTCTGCCAACTCTCCTATCGGGGCCGAACCCTCATTATAAATAACCTTGCAGCATCGATGCTTTGGCACGTTTTTATGGCACTGCAGCCCCCAGATTTTATTCTTAAAAAACTGCAATCTTTTTTTATTGACTTTTTGGGGGGGGGGGGGGGGGGGGAAGCACTGGCTCAAACCTGGTGTGTTAAACCTACCCGTTGCTGAAGGAGGACAGGTTCTGATTGCCATTACCAGTAAAGTTATGGCTTTTCGCCTCCTGTCGCTTCGTCGACTGCTGTACACTGACGTCCCGTGGAAGGCACTGGCTCACTGCCTGCTTCGGCAGGCAGGGAGACTCGGCTACGATCAGGAGCTGTTCCTTATGGGCTGCAAAGAAGTCGATATGGCATCAGTCCCCCTGTTCTACAGGAGTGTGCTGGAGGCATGGCAGGCAGTTACCGTTCGCCGTGATAACAGTAATTATTCCCTTGAAATGTTCTTAAACGAGCCAATTTTTTTAAACCCCATTTTTGAAGGGGTCTGCAGTGATCGCACTTTTATGCAAAAGTTTATTGATGCTGGATGCACCAAGGTTAAAGATTTTAGAACCCCTCCTCCTTACAAGTGGAAACCAGCTGCTGACATCGCTGTTGCCACTGGAGTTAGGTCCATTCGGGTCATTGGGAGGATATTTTCTGTGATTCTGCGCTTTTTCAAGC
>NC_136269.1:37783834-37792065 GCF_964187855.1 Myxine glutinosa | reverse complement strand
AAGCGGATCGTTATTTTTTTGTCCGACGTGGATTGTGTCCCACAAATTGTCGAACAGGGTTTAACAATCGATCCAGATTTATTTGTTATGATTTCCCCACTAGATAGCCCAGCGATAAAAGTCGTGATATCCAATTGCCCCCCATTTGTATCCGACGATGTACTAATTTAAGAGTTGTCCCGATACGGTACCATCGTGTCTCGTATCTCCATGATTCCCTTCGGGTCACGAAACAACGATTTAAGGCACGTGGTTTCATTCCGGCGGCAAGTGTTTATGATTTTAAAAAATTCCCAGAAGGATTTAAACCTTATAATAAAATTAAAACATCAACAGAACGAATATACAGTGTACGTGTCCACCAACGTTCTAAAATGTTTTGGCTGCGGACAATTTGGGCATGTTAAGCATGACTGCCCCCGAAAAGAGAATTCTCCACAAGTACAACCTCCCCTCCGTACCGGGAATAAACAACCCCCCCACCTTCCCACCACCGATCCAAACCCTTCCACCACCGACCCAAGCCTTCCCACCACCGAACCAAGCCTTCCCACCACCGAACCAAGCCTTCCCACCACCGAACCAAGCCTTCCCACCACCGAACCAAATCATTTTCCATCTTTGTTTTCTGATCATCATTTAGTTACCATGGGCCTCTTTTTCCCTCAACCCTTACGCAAAAGTGCATACTGGAAATTCAATACCAGTCTTCTCGAAGATGCTTTGTTTAAAGATGCCTTCCGTGCTTTTTGGGTCATCCAACTTTCAAGAAAGCCCTCTTTCTCTTCTTTAGCATTATGGTGGGATAACACAAAAGCTCAGATTAGAGTGTTTTGTCAGCAGTTTGTTTCAAATGATACTGACGTAAAAAATATAACAATGGCTTGTTTAGAAGCTGATATTATACGGTTAGAGTGTAAACTGGCTAAAGATAATATCAGAAGAGACCACAGGTTATTGGTTGAAAAGAAGGCTCAACTGAGAGAGCTGATTCAGGAGAAAGCAGCAGGCCTGTTAATTAGATTAAGAATAAACAATTTAAAGGTATCAGACACCCCGAGTAAATCTTTCTTCCAAATGGATTTTGTAAATAAGTCACCCAAAACCCTTTTCTCTGTACAAGACTTTAGGGGAAACATGGTTGCCAACCCTGGAGATGTAAGGTTGTGCATTAGAGAGTTTTTTTCAAAAGTCTATGCAAAACAAAATGTTTGTGAGCAAACCATGGAATTTTTAACTTCTCACCTTTCATCCCTAACTGAGCCTCAGTGCCTGGGCCTGGATTCAACAATTACTTTGCCTGAGCTAACGCAGGCCCTAAGTGAAATGGACTCGGGGAAAGCTCCTGGGATTGACGGCCTACCGGCAGAATTTTTCTTGGCTTTTTGGGACCTTTTGGGCCCTGAATTATTGAATGTCCTGGAATCATCCTTGGTGCTTGGAGAACTCCCACTAAGCTTCAGAAGAGCAGTGGTGTCGCTGATTCCAAAGACTGGGGATCTACGACAGATAAAGAATTGGCGGCCGGTCTCGTTATTATGTACGGACTATAAAATATTGTCAAAAGTGTTGGCCAGTCGGTTGAAGACGGTAATCGGTGATCTAGTCCACCATGATCAGAGTTACTGCATCCCAAACAGATCTATTTATGATAATATTTTTTTGATTAGAGATTTAATGGAATGTGATTGCTTGGAAAAAGATTTTGGGATAATATTCCTGGATTTGGAAAGGGCTTTTGACAGTGTGGATCATGTTTTTTTGTATTGGGTGCTAGAAGCATGTGGCTTTGGTGTCAATTTTAGGGCCTACGTGACTTTGTTGTACAACAATATATTTAGTTTATTTAAAATAAATAACGAACTCAGCTCTCCGGTACAGGTTCAAAGAGGGGTGAGACAAGGATGCCCGGTTTCTGGGTTATTATTTTCCTTGGTAATGGAATCACTCCTAATTTTATTTAGGAAAAATATTTCAGGAGTGACTGTATCCCCTGGGAGTCCTTCAGTAGTTGTATCGGCTTATGCAGATGATGTCTGTGTGGTTGTTAAGAAGCAGAGTGATATCCCAGCACTTGTTGAATGTTTAAATCTTTTTTGCCTCGCTTCTTCTTTGAAGTGTAACTGGGACAAGAGTAAGGCCTTATGGATTCCCTGTCTCAAGAACATTCCACCTGGAAGAGTGCTGGTACCACCTGTGCATCTACCAACAAAGTTAAAATGGGTGGAAGACGGAGTCAAATACCTTGGGGTTTTCCTGGGATCTCCACATTACGTCCTCAAAAATTGGGACGGGATTGTTGAGCATGTCAAAAAAAGACTGGGACTGTGGAAACGAGCTCTGCCCCACCTTTCCTACAAAGGCAGGGTTCTAGTGGTGAATAATTTGGTGGCTTCTTCCCTGTGGCATAGGTTTATCTGCCTTCAGCCGCCAGAGGCACTACTAAAGGCAGTGCAGAGGCTACTCGTGGATTTTTTTTGGAGTGGTCACCATTGGTTACTACCAAATGTCATATGTAGCCCCTTGTCTGAAGGTGGCCAGGGACTGATCGACATAAAAAGTCGTATCATGGCTTTTCGGCTGTGTACCATACAGCAGTTGCTGTACAAGGAACGACTGCCAAGCCGACTTCTGGCCTATCACGTGCTGCGAAAAGCAAGCGGGCTCGGATATGGCCTTGAACTTTTCTTAGTCCAACTCCAACATGTCGACACATCTCATCTACCATCATTCTATCAGAGCCTTCTGAATGCCTGGCAAAGCCTTTCGACTAGTCGTCAGCAAGAAACCTATGCTACAAGCATGTTTGTGGAAGAACCCCTTTTTTACAACCTACATGTTTCCTGCAATTCCAAGAAGCCGAGACTTTTATCAACACTTTATTACAGCGGGCATAATCAAAGTGTTGGACCTCCGCCATGATTCTGGTTGGGGGTGGAAGACGGTGCAAGAGATAGCCGATATGACTGGAATATGGTCAAACAGAATAATCGGAAGAATACTAAAGGGAATAGTAAAGAAAAGCTTCCAACTTGGACTAAGATGGACCCAGGAAGTTTTGGTGACATCCAATGACTGGCATTTTCCTGGTTTATTGGTACAGCCTAGTCATGGAGACTTGCCCCCAATTAGTGAGGGACAAAACATTTTTCAGAAATGCAGTAGTAAAGACCTGTATCGGTTATGCACTGCAGTTCTGCTTGGGAACTCACCGTTAAATGGAGTGGCCAGGTGGAAAGGGCTAATGCCGGAAGGACTCCCATCTGAGCCTGCATGGGAATCAGTATACAGTAAGCTGGTAAGCAAAAGGACAGGTGATCTCCAGTGGCGAATGATACACTGGATCATTCCATCTAATAAATTAGTGAGTCATTTCGCGCCCATATCTACGTGTTGCCCGTTCTGTGTTTACACAGAGGATGTGTTCCATGCATACGTTGATTGTGCAAGGCTTGTGCCTTTATTTCAATGGCTGAACTACATGGCTGGAAAAATGAAGATCACTTTTTCTCTGCGATCATTTATTTTTGGTTTCAATGATATGAAAGAACATGTACATATGTTGTTTTTGTTTTTAGTGGCCACGGCGAAAATGGCAATTTATTTATCGAGGAAGGAAAAACTGAAAGGAAAGCCGATTGGGCAATGTGATGTTTTGTTCTTTTTTAATGCCTTGATATCTGCAAGACTCAAACTTGAATTTTGTGATTCTGGAAGAAAGAAATGTATTGATGAGTTTATGAACATCTGGTGTTTTGATGGGATCTGCATGGTGCAGGGGAATGAATTATTGATATATTTGTAGGTTTGTTGGGATTGAATCAGTGTGTGGTCGGTTTTTCTGTTGTTGTTTTTCTTTTCTAGTTCATTGGACTGTTTTGATTTCCTGTCATTATCTCTTTTTCTTTTCTGTATTTTTGATTATTGTGCCTGTATTGAATAGTATCTTCACCGACTGGCTTGTATTTTTATATTTTTGTAATAAAAAGTCTAAAAAGTCCAAAAAAAAAAAGTCTCTCTCTCTCTCTCCCCACCTGTCGGCTGTCGTGCAGTGTCATGGCGTCTGCTCGTGTTTTGGCATTGTAGCTCCGTGCTCGTGGTTTGTATCTTTACCCTTACCTCTTCTCACCTTTGTGTGTCACCCATCCACGTTATCATCCCTCCCCCCCCCCCCCCCCCCCTCTTGAGAGTGAGAAAGTGAGAGAGCACACGTGGTGAGACCGGTAAAGGTTCCCCCTTAGGGCGGTTCCCTCTTCGGTTTTTTTTCGCCTCGTGTTACAAATCATAATACTTTTTCCGTTTCTTTTTTCGTAAATATTTTTTACTTTTTGTTTGCTTACTGGAGCTTTTTGGCTTCATTAACCCTTTATACATTTATCCTTTGTTTAAACGTGTAAACGATGGCGGATAGCTCTCGTTACACGTCTCTTGAAGCGCTAACCCGGAAGCACGGGTTAGTTTGTACACCTCGGTCGGGAATCGATGTCGAGGCCATTATCCCTGCCATCGGAGAGTTAATCGGTTTGGATAATGTAAAAGCGGATTCTCGCATGAATAAATGCGTGGTAATCTTTGTTTCCACAGTGCCCATGGTTGCTCAAATAGTCGAGCACGGGCTTTTCTTTGTCCCCGACGTGTTTGTTCAGGTTTGTCCACTCGACACACCGGCAGTTCGTGTTTCTCTCTAACGCTCCTCCATTCCTTAAGAACAAAGACCTGGTTACTGAACTAAACAAACTTGGTTCTGTCATCTCTTCAGTTACTATGGTTCCTGTACGAGGAAAAAATAACCGTTTAAAACACGTCATGTCCTTTCGTCATTTTGTTTATATGATCTTACCACGTGGTGTAACCTCTTTAAATGCGGTATTGCCCTTCAAGGTCGAAGGTCACACTTATCGGGTCTTTGTCTCCACAGAGTCTCTAGTTTGTTTTGAGTGTGGTCAATATGGTCATTTAAAAGACTCGTGCCCGAAAAAGTCCACAGACAGAGTCACTAGCCTGAATGGTGATGAACAGCATGGCTCGACTGAGATAGTTGTCGATGATGTAAACAATATGGGTGGTGCTGATGCAAACCCCATTGTAGACAAACAGAGAACCAGGAAAAGAATCCTCCCACCTTCTAGCGACCTCAACGAGCCTGATAATAAGGTCTTGGCCGGTCCTCCAACCTTCGCTCAAGTGGTTTGTGAAGGTTATGGTGGAGCGCGACCTCCTCCTCAGCAGGTTCCTCCAGTTGAGGAAATTCCTCAAACTCCCCCACCTTCAGAATACTCTGAGGGTAATGTGATAAATGCTGAAAATTTATGTGTTGGCCAGACAGCACCTGAGTCTCTCCAGTGTTCTGAGGGTAAACCTCCATGTGAGGTTGAGCCTCCATGTGTGTCCACTGCTGAAGCTTGCGTTGATTGTGCCACCCCTCCCTCTGTGGGGAGTGGTGAGTGTTTTGGAAAAAGTGATCTGTCTGTGGAATCCTCCATTGAGGCAGCTGAGCCTTGTCAAGCTCATGTTCAGCAGGGTGATAGTGCTGAAGTCTCAGATTGTCATGTTGATGAGCCCGTTGCTTTGGCAATGGACTCTCAATACAACGATTGTGACTCTGATGGAGGTTCTTCCGTTGCCTCACTGAGTGATGGTGAGGCCGACTTCTCATCGGAGCATGTTTCTGGAGGCTCTGTCCCTCCTGCTGAAATCGTAGATTTCCTACAAAAAACTTACCGTAAAAAGCGCGTGAAAATTTGCGATTTCTTCGTTGACACTCACGCCTTCATTAGTGGGGCTCAGGAAGTTGTCCAACAATCTGCGGCCCTTCATATTTCTGATCAATCACTGAAAAGACTGAAGAGGTACCTTGTCACAGCAAGGAAAGAATTAAACCTGTAATGGCTGTGTTGCTGCCTATGTTTTTATGAACATAGCATGCTTGAACATTAATGGTGGGCGCAGTCAGCTGCGTAGGTCCCAAACTGTGCAATTAGCCAGGAGGGAAAAGATTGATGTACTTTTATTGTAAGAAACTCGTGCCACTGCAGACTGCATGGCTGATTGGCAGCAACAGCTGATTGGCACTTGGTTTTTTTAGTAATACAGATTCTGTGAGTGCGGGTATTGCTTTTTTTATCAGTTCACGTTTGTCTGTCTCCCCCCCTATCTTTAAGGAAATCGTACCAGGCTATCTAGCCTCTAGAGTTTGAATACAATCAGCAATGATTTATGTTTGTTAACGTCTATGCTCCAAGCGATAGTACAGATAGAGGAACTTTTTTTAATCAGTCCTTTAACTTCCTGAGACACCTCTCTTCTGATACGTTGTTGTGCTTAGGGGGTGACTTTACCTGTACTTTAAACCCAACTTTAGATAGGAACAGTGCAGAGCCACATCCAGCTTCAAGTAGGCCTCTTTCGCGGCTTTTATAATTTCGCGGCATGACCTCAACGATGTATGGTGGCAACAACACCCAAACCTGCAGCAATTTAGCTGGTGTCGGGTTCTACTAAATCATCTTTCACTTGCTCGTCTTGATAAATTTTATATTCCTAACTCTGCTGTCAACCTTGTGACATATACGGCTATTGTCCCTTCCGGTTTCTCTGATCATTCTTTGGTAAAACTGTGCTTTTATTTTCCTCGTTTCAAACGCCGCACCTTGTATTGGTCTTTTAACACCTCCCTTCTGAGCGATCCTTTCTTTAAATCAACCTTTGTGGTTTTTTGGGACAAGGTTGTGTATTCCCAACATCGTTTACTAAATCTCTGTCAGTGGTGGGACTATGCTAAAGCGCAGATCCGTGTTTTCTGTCAGCAATACAAAACCAATTGCTCTCAAAGTAAACAATTATGTATTGGTGCCTTGAAACAAGAAATTCTACGATTGCAGGAAGGTGCTGAGGTCCTTAGTGATGAACAACGGTGTCAACTCCTCTTTGAAAAACAAACTCTGCTGAAGGAATTAATTCAAGAAAATGGTATTGGTGCCTTAGTCAGGCTGAGAGTGAATGGTTTACTGTCTTCAGACACATGTTGTAAAGATTTCTTTAAGGTTGAGAAGATGACGAAGGCGAGCCAGAAAATGCTTAGTCTTCGGGCTAGTGATGGGCATATTCTTAGTGATAATACGGAGATTGTTCATTTTGTTCGGTCTTATTTTGAGAATGTGTTTTCCTTTGAGCCTAATGATGTGCCTGCAATGCAGAATATTACGACCAATTTACCGCAGATAGATGAGCATCAGCGGCATGTCTTGGATGAGGACATTACTCTCGGTGAACTTAAAACTGCGCTAGATGACCTTGCTGATCATAAGGCTCCTGGTTTTGATGGGTTACCAGCTGAATTTTATAAAACCTTTTGGGACATGCTTGGTCCTGCTTTGCACTCAGTGTTTTTATACAGTCTGCGTGAGGGATTGTTACCCCTTAGTTGTCGACGTGCAGTTGTTTGCCTTATCCCTAAGAAAAACGACCTGCAATTGATACAGAACTGGCGCCCAATTTCTCTTCTCTGCACAGATTACAAGATTTTTGCCAAAGCGCTAGCTAACCGTGTAAAGACTGTTTTAAGCACAGTTATACATCAGGATCAATCGTACTGTGTTATGCACAGATCTATGCACGATAACATTTTTTTGGTACGAGACCTGTGGGATGTGTGTGCATTTCAACAACAACATACCGGTCTCTTTTTTATTGACCAAGAAAAGGCTTTTGACTCTGTTAATCATGAGTATTTGTTTCACATTTTAAAGCAATTTGGTTTTGGGGCATCTTTTATTTCTTATGTATCCTTATTGTATAATCACATTTTTAGCTTTATCAAAATCAATGATGGTCTCTGTTCACCTTTGCGGATTGGGAGGGGAATTCGGCAAGGCTGTCCCTTATCTGGAATCTTGTACTCTCTTTGCATTGAGCCCCTTTTGATTCGTTTACAATCTTCTCTTATGGGATTTTCAGTGACTCCATCAGAAAAGCCCGTTATCATTTCGGCCTATGCTGATGATGTACGTGTTGCTGTTCGCAGCAGTAATGACATTGCTCTGCTACTTGAGTGCCTATGGGTCTACTCTCAAGCATGTACAACGCAAATTAATTGGTCGAAATGCAAAGCAGTTTGGGTCGGTGGTACGCCACCTTCTGCCCTTCCAATTCTCCCTATGAATTTGACACGGGAAAAAGAAGGTGCGAAATACCTCGGTGTTTATCTTGGAACCCCTGGTTTTGCCAAAAGG
>NC_136269.1:37776334-37778834 GCF_964187855.1 Myxine glutinosa | reverse complement strand
TGTTAACAGGACCTCAGAAGTTGACAATATACAGTATATAGAGTATATATATATACAGTCACGTGAAAAAGTAAGTACCATGTAAAGTTTTGACTTTTTCAACATATTTCAACATACAGCTATTTGATCTTCATTTCAACAATATTGATAGATAAAGGTGATATAATATAACAAATATCATGAAACATTTACATTTTGTAGTCCATTGTATAATTTAAATAAACATAAATGCAAATTTCGCATGTGGAAAAAGTAAGTACACCTTGGCTCTAATAGGTGGTATTGCCCCCTTTGGCAGAAACAACCTCAAGTAGGCATTTCTTATAACTGTCTACCAGTCTCTGATATCGACTGGGAGAAATTTTTGCCCACTCCTCCTTGCAGAATTCTTTCAGCTGTGCAATGTTTGAGGGGTTTCTTGCATGCACAGCTCGTTTCAAATCCCCCCACAACATCTCGATGGGATTTAGATCCGGGCTTTGACTTGGCCATTCCAGAACCCTCCATTTCTTTATTTTCTGCCATTCCTTGGTGGATTTACTGGTATGTTTAGGGTCATTGTTATGTTGCAAGGTCCACCTTCGGTTGAGCTTCAACTTTCCGACAGATGGCCTCACATTATCCTCAAGCACCCTCTGGTACAATGAAGAATTCATAGTGGATTCTATGATGGTGAGCTGCCCAGGCCCTGATGCAGCAAAGCTGCCCCAAACCATAATATTTCCACCACCATGCTTTACAGTTGGTATCAGGTTCTTTTGGTCAAATACTGCCTTTGGTTTTCACCAAACATGTCTTCTGGTACTGTGGCCAAACAGCTCTACCTTTGACTCATCTGTCCAGAGCACATTGTTCCAGAAGTGCTGGACTTTGCCTATGTGTTCATTGGCAAACTTTAGTCTTGCCCTGATGTTCTTTCTGGGCAGCAAAGGTTTCCTCCAGGCACACCTCCCATGTAGATCAAATTTGTGCAGCCTCTTTCTAATGGTAGACTCATGAACTTTGACATCAACAGTGGCAAGAGCTACCTGTAGGTCCCATGATGACATTCTGGGGTTCTTAGAGGACTCTTTCAGCATCTTGCGGTCTGCTCTCATGCTGAACTTGCTGGGGCGGCCTGGCCTGAGCAAGTTGGCAGTTGTTTGGAATCTTCTCCACTTGCAGATGATCTTCTGGACAGTCGAATGATTGATTTCAAATTGTTTGGAGATCTTTTTAAATCCCTTCCCAGACTCGTAGGTATCTATAACCTTTTTTCTGAAGGCCTCAGAGAGCTCTTTTGATCCAGGCATGGTGACGCCACACATTTCAACAACAAAGAGCAAACCAAACTAAATGTCTGAGGTTTAAATAAGACAAGTTCCTCCAAGATCCTATCTCACGATGTTCTAATCATTTGCACCTGAGCTGGTGCACCTGATTCTAATTTTAGGTATTTGAAGTAGTGATAAATGTCGGGGTGTACTTACTTTTTCCACATGCGAAAATTGCATTTATGTTTATTTAAATTATACAATGGACTACAAAATGTAAATGTTTCATGATATTTGTTATATTATATCACCTTTATCTATCCATATTGTTGAAATTAAGATCAAATAGCTGTATGTTGAAACATGTTGAAAAAGTCAAAACTTTACATGGGGTGTACTTACGTTTTCACGTGACTGTAGCTTTTCAAAACTTTCCATAATAATATCCATTGCGGCCACCACAAAAACTACTACTCCATTGTCCTCTTCTGTAGCCCCCACGACACCTATGAAATGTCTTCCCTACTGTTATGGTCCGACCCTCCAACTCCTTGCTATTCAGATCCTTTTCTGCATCTCTGGCGTCCTTTGAGTTTTCAAACGTGACAAAGCCAAACCCTCTTGACTTTTGTGTCTCCCTGTCTTTTATCAGCAGCACTTCCAAAAGCGGTCCATATTTGCTGAAGGCAGACTCCAGAACATCTTCCTTGGTTTTGAAGTTCAGTCCCCCTACAAAGGCCTTGCCAATATTGCCTCCATCCCTGACTTGCGTGTGCTGACACTTAGTTTCAGGGTACTTCCTCCTAGGCTTTTCAACAAACATCGGGTTACCAGAAACTTGACCACCGGCCAAATCATTCCCTATGACAAAAGATACTCCCTCTACAGGAAGAGTGGCTTGTAAACCTACGGTGACCGGTCCTGACACCAAATCAGACTCCAAATGGATGACATGAAGTGGAGCTCTAACACAGCCACCAACCCCCTGTAAACGAACACTATCACCAGTTTCCGTCTCCTCTGACAATGGCAAAATGCCTTCAAGCATCAAAGACTGATGTGCTCCTGTGTCCCTCAAGACCCTAACCGGTTTCTGGTTAGTCGAGTCTCCATCCAAGGACACAAACCCCTCTGAAATAAATGGTTGGTAACCCTTTTGAGGGCGATTTCTCACATTTGCCATTGCATTTGGAGTGGTACTAGTCGAACTCCACTCCTGGTTTTCCTTTCCCAGAGCATAACAGTGG
>NC_136269.1:37631334-37771334 GCF_964187855.1 Myxine glutinosa | reverse complement strand
TTTGTTAAATAAAAGCCGCAACTTTCCATTCGTTGTCACACTCTTTCCAGTGCAGGCCCCTGTTACAGTGAATATATTTCCCTGCTCCCTCCCCTTACTCAGGAGCCATCATTTTGATAAAATCATTTGAGAACACGTCCCAATGGCAATCCATTCTGCTCAGCCTTGCGTGCTCCTAACATAATACTGGATTCCAACCTCCTTCTGTGAAACTGTAACCTTCAACCACACGGGGTGCCAGCCACCCAGATCCCTAGCAACGCGTCCCAACTTTAACACAAAACCTCCACCACGAACAACATCATCAGGTTGTGATCGACATCACACATCACTGTAATCGACATCCCACTCATGTCCCCGACAACCTCGGTCTTGGGGGAGATGGTCGCAGTGCGTGGCATTCCCCTCATGTCACCTATGCCACCCTCGTTCCCCAGTCCACACAACAGCAGCCCCCCAGTGCCCATCAAAAGTGCCCACTCCACAACCCACAATTTTCTCAGGGCACACACCTGCCTCTTTGAAATCCATGTTTCAGAAATATAACTCCATGGCCTGCTAGATGACCAGACAGACACAGGGACACACATCGGTGAGTTATCGCCGGCATTCTCAACCAACTCCCTATTCCTGCCCTAATTTTGGCGGTATATGTTGACAATCTGTGCGTCCTATCCTTTGGTTGGCGGCCCTTTCTGTCCGCCCTTGCGTTGCCCCGAGCAACGTCAGTGTCCGCCCTTTGGTGGACTCCAAATTCTTTATCTCTTTATCTATTTATCTATTTATCTCTCCAAATTCTTCAAATTTTTTTTATCACCGAACCTGCGGATGTGAGGACACCTCGCATTTTCCAAATTCCCTACAAGAATTCCCTACAAGGTTGTTTCAGCCTCTGGCCCAATGGCTGTCCAATATCTACAATATAAATCCCAATATAAATCCCAATATCCCAATATAAATCCCAATATCCCAATATAAATCCCAATATCCCAATATAAATCCCAATATCCCAATATAAATTGTTTCAACTCGACTTTCAACGACAACGACTTTTTCCACCAACACACCACCATTAACCTCCCCCTATTATTTATTTATTTTCGTAAATAAACAAATAATAAAAATAACCTGGTCTATTTATAAAAATAGTGGAAATAAATATTGAAAATAAAAATAGAATAATAAAAATAGAAAAATAACAAAATAAAAATAATACAATAGTTCTCATATGTCTTACCGTCTGGTCTTACTTCACTCATAACCTTCACTCATAACCTTACTTCACTCATAACTCAATAACCTGGTCTTACTTCACTCACTCAAAAAAACTCATGAAACTTCACCCCCATTCTGGAAAAAACCCTGGACTCAATCCTGACACCCTAAATAACTTCAGACCCATCTCCAACCTACCCTTTCTGTCAAAAGTTTTGGAACGCGCTGTGGCCACTCAACTCAAACATCACCTCTCTGCCAATAACCTGTATGAAACATTCCAATTCGGATTCCGCTCCAACCACAGTACTGAAACTGCTCTCCTCAAAATCACCAACGACCTTCTCTCTCCTCTGACGCCGGCAACCTCAACATTCTCATCCTCCTTGACCTCAGCGCCGCCTTTGACACCATCAATCACACCATCAATCACACCATCCTTGACAAGCTTGCGCCTATAAAAAACCCAAATCAGTTTCTTTCACCCATTCTGCCCCCTGATTTACCCCTGAACTCCACCTGATGAAAACTCGTGCTTGCCAACTTGAAAGACTCCGCAATAAAACAGGTCTCACAATTCACTCCCAAGCCTACAAGGACCACCTACAGCACTACAAAGATGCCCTCTTCCTACTCTCTCCACCTACTACTCTCACTCTAAAATTATCCACTCTGGCTCCCGAATCCCAAAAGCACTCTTCTCTACAACAAACAAACTCCTTAGCGCCCTGGATACCACCACCCAGTCATTCACAGTAGAAACTGCATCTCCTTCCTTTCATTCATCCAAAGCAAAATTGACAACATCTACAACAACTTAATTACCACAAGTCGCTCCCCCTCAAGGTGTCCCCCAAGGTTCAGTTCTTGGCCCCCTCCTCTTCATCCTGTACCTATCCCCCCTCGGTCACTTAATCCGTCGTGCACCATGGCCAATACACCATGGTCTCCAATTCCACTGCTTCACCGATGACATCCAGCTTTTCATCTCCACCAAATCCTTTCCTTCGACAAATACACTAAACAGATCACAAAGACAGCCTTCTTTCACCTGAAAAACATCGCCCGTCTGGACTACTGCAACAGCCTCTCTTGTTCACCCTCAATAATCATCAATAATCACCAAACCTCAATAATCCAATACGGTCAGAACTCCACTGCCCGTCTACTCACCCATTCCCGGACCCGTGACCACATCACCCCCGTCATTATAATCTTCACTGGCTCCCCATTCCCCAGAGAATCCAGTACAAAATCCTCCTCTTGACCGACAAAGCCCTCCATAACCTGGCCCCATCCTACCTGACTGATCTCCTCTCCAGACATACTGTAACTCACAGACAGACAGACAGATAAACGTACCCCCAACGTCCTAACACCGCAGACACCGCAGGTCCATAACAGACACCTCCAGATGGTCACAGGAGTGAACCCATAACACCCTATTCCTCCTCCGTGGTGAGGTCATGACCTCCAGCACCACATGTCATTCTTGGCAGGTCACCCATCAAAAGAATCCTCTAGCCCGCCTAACAGATGTCTCCATCCCTTAAACCCAACGCTTGCTTGGTCAACCCCAGCCCATCCTGTCTCTCCAAGAGCTCCGCATCCGGACAGATGGACAGACAGACAGACCGATAACACAGGCGTATCACAAGCCCCAGCAAAGGACATCACCTCTCCGGACAGGCACAGTCTAATTCACAGTATCTATATACAGTTTCACAGTATCTATATGCCAACCTATATCTGGAGCCTCACAAAGCCAAAAATCGGACAGGTTCACTGATTCCACGCAACTGCAGCCTCCAACCACACGGGGTGCCATGCTCCACCATGCAGCCCGATCTCTACTTGGTGCGCGTCCCCATAAGCCTCCCATAATTCCACTTCCAGCCTCCCATAATCGGCAAGTTATGATAACCCACAATACACCTGGGCACACACCCTCTTCAAGAAGGTACCAACCCTTTTGATACCACGACTTGGACCATGCTACTTGCATCTCCTTGCATCCTCCCAAATGTCCTCCATTTAACATGACTATCCCCAGAGCTCGATCAAACTCATCACTGTACTCACTCAGCACGATTAAATTAAGTTCCCGGCATACTGTACCGGACGCTTCCGGTCGATACCGGAAATCTGTTTATTTCCTGAGTCCCCCGAATCGCCTAATAAGACGTCAACCACAACTATAACAGCAAATTTCAGAAATTGATATCCTTCCGTTCACTAATTACGTACACGATTTCAGCTTTAATCAACCATATATTGTTCCTTTTTCCGATTTGACTTCTATATCAATTCGTTGAACTAACACCCAATAGATTGACTCAGCCTGTCGCCCTTTCAAGGCTAGCGAATTCACTCTGACCTCATTCCCATTCCAAATCATTCCCATGCGTATCTCAAACAAAGGTCAAATGAACTTCAAAAAGGTCAAATTTCAAACGAAGAAAGGTGCATCTTGCCTCTGCAAGAACTCCCGCCAAAATCCCACAGCCTCTCTTGGGAGGTGTGCTCTACTATGCAGCACCCTCCCTACCTGGTGCACACCTTTCGCACGTGTGCTCGCTTAGCACATTCCTTTAATTCAGCCCCACCTTTCACACGACCAAAAACCTCAACCTCCGACAACCAACTCGTACTCCGTGTCACTCTCACCTCCTTCCCTGTCTCTTCACCCCGACGCATCCCCAAGATGCATTACGCACCCCTTCACAAAACGAAACACCCGTCATTCGCCCGGCGTGAACCACATCAAACCGATAGTTGAAACCTCGCATTCCTCCTTCCTCGGATGAGCGTTCGGTTGAAAACGCGACATTTCTGCTCAAATTATTGAATTTCAAATACTCTCCCTGCACCGCCCGTGAGGCAGCTTGTCCCGCATAATCTGCCCTCAGAACCACATGCATTTTCATAACTAAACTTTACCACCATCGTTGCCTGCAAAGCCAAAGGTCTTCATCCGGCGCATCGATCAACACAAATGCATCGATGCATCTTCCAGCCGCCACTCCGCACCACATTCGCACCTCGATCCCGCAACTGCCACCCTCTATTTCATCCGCTCTAAACAACCTTATTTACCTCATTCAGAGATCTCTCTGAATCTCACCATTCACACTGTACCTCATTTACTGTATGAACAAGACTTCCTGTTGGCACCGGAAATTCATTACTCTGTCTTGAAATCCTTCATTCGACCACGAAAATCACCTCATTTTATATACTTCGCGTACTATCATCGTTTATTCAGCATTCCCCTTATATAAATCCATCTTAAACCACGTATTCCTTATGACAATGCATGGCATGTCGCAGGCGCCCACCATTCTGACACGGCGTCCAGCACACCGCATGAAACACACACGAACGTCTCCCTTGCTCACCGACACTCCTCTTGGGAGTAGGCAAGTTATCGCCGGCTCTCTGAGCAAATCCCATGCTCCGAACCCAATTCAACAAACTCCAAACCCCTGCCCAACCGCCGCTGCAAGGCAACTGCCACTGCATGGGTAAAGGCAGCCCACCGAATGCAACCCACTCCCAAGAAACCGCTTCATATCAACGTTCATTCGAGTGTTCTCCCGACAGGGCCCGCATCCGGACAACACCACACGGTGCAGAGCTCCCGTCCTCAAGCGATCCCTCTCGCAAATGTCATATATATCAAATCACATCATATCTCTATATTCAACGCATTCCGCGATCCCAAGTTGGAGCCCCTGCAAGTTGGAGCCCCTGTTCGAGCCCCTGCAGGTCGCTTCCCGCGTGGCAAGACCGCAGCCACTTAGCAGCGGCACCCAACCTATCCATCCAACAACAACTACTACAACAACAACTGCCCAAAACCGAGGGCCCCCCATACAGCGCACACGTGACTCCCGGATCGCTCGGCTCCCGCCCGAGTGCGCAATAACTATACCCAAACTTCCACGGAGCCGCACGGCAGAAACCACAGGTTCGTACCACACTTTAATTAAACGAACATCGCCAGGATCCTTGGATAGACGCTAAAATCGACATACACACGTCAATGACGAATACACAATACACACGACAAAAATCCGATTTAAATTCAGAGATCGCCGATCGACCTGGCACAACCAACTCAACGCGATGACGCCACGCCGCCCCCGTCCCGGCGCGCACCCTCGTGCTTCCACACAAATCCCAACACTCCCGCCTCGCGGTTTCCTGCGAGGGTCGTTGCCGTGGCAACCAGACTGCACGCCGCTCTATTCGCGTTCACGGCGGGGTTCACCTCGCGTCGGGACGTGAGTCTTTTCAAATGTGTTTGACAGCTGTCAAAACAGTCAGCTGTCAAACCTGACGCTGCCACCATCTGAGTTTTTTTCTTTACGTCATTCCATAACACAGAATCTGGTCATTAACTCATCCCTAGCTCGTAATCATCGCAAAAAAACAGGATATCTGACCCTTGACCTCTGACCCAAAATGCACTAAATGACATCATCATCATCATCATCAAAACGTGACATAACATCATCCTAAAGGTGAGCTGCCTCAGGGGTATACTCCACACATACAATACACAATATAATCGATAATTGCATCAACCATTCACGGTCCTTCCACCGTGTGGGGCACATCCTTACCCAATGACACACACAATGAACATGAATACACACTTCTATGACAGACATCCGCAAATACATCTACTCATTCATTCATTCATATACCAGTGTGTGAGTCTCCCAGACGTCGCGCGAACACCGGATCGACTCCAACCATGCACCTCCCAACTGAAACTCCCATGCCATCCTATGCAACGTACTTCGAATTTTACAACGTGACTGACAAACTGGCTCGCATTTCAACCCACTGCGCACACCCAGCAGTGTTATGATCCAAAATTCACAGTACAACGACCTGGGTCGTGTACAATGCCCATCCTTCCAACTTGTCATTAACCACGTACAGTAGCGTAGATTAATGCACAAGCGTCCCCTTGTACGATCTTGTTCAACATTTTGTGCAACAGTTCCCATTCATTCATATACGGTACGTCTCACTTCATTCAAAGGAAAAGGGGATTTGGGGAAAATGGGAGAAAAGGGGTGAGAAGGGTGAGGTGGGGGGGGGGGGGAGTGCAGGGGGGGGCTCGCTGCGCAGGGGGGGTGTTGCCTGAAGCCCCGGGACAGAGCTTAGGGCTTGGAGGGTAGGGGTTTGATCTACCTAACCCTTCCACAGGTCTTGATTTTCAACGAGCGGCATTGGTCGCTTGCTAGCTCGCTCACAAAATCCCTTAATTGCCTTGTCCTGCAGTATCCTGCAATTAGTTTGCCTGCTTCCTCAGGCCATCGAGAGGCTCGCCCGCCTCACAGCCCTCTAGCCTAACTCCAAATAATTTGGTTTATCGACGTTGCCTTAGTCCCGAGAGGATCACCCGCCTGCTCGAGCTATGGCCGCCTAATCTCACTCTCCGTGTGCTCCGTGTTCTAGCCTAACTTCTGGCCTAACTCCTAGCTTTCTAGCCTAACTCCTGAGAGGTTCACCCGCCTCACAGCTTTCCGTGTGCTAACCGTATCTTACCTGTCCAGGTAACCTTACTCCTTATTCCCGAGAGATCTCTCCCGCATATAGCCGCCTAATCAGAGATCTCTCCCGCATATATGCTCCCTTTATATGCTAACCGTACCTTACTTTGCCGGCGTCCTGATGACGCTTCTAACCTTACTTTACGAAACCAATCTATTCCCTATCCTCGGCACCCTCTTGGGGCACCTTACTCCCCCATCCCGTAACGTTACCCTGACGAATCCATAAACAGCCAGTTGCTCCGGAGCCCCAAAACGGCTCGTTCTTAAATTTTGTTTGAGGATCAGGCTCGAGCAGGGAACGGGCAAACGGCACCGAGCGACAGAGTGAGTTCCAATGAAGCCTAAAATCCCAGTCTATAACAAAATAAACCCAAGGCTCACCTCACCCAGACCGATCAAACCAGCTGGTGTTTTTTTCCCACTCACTCGCGCCTGGAGCCGCGTCCCGAGTCTGCCCGAGCTGACTCCTGCCTGGCTCGCCATTTGACGGATCCGTTGACTTAGGACTCGAGACTCATGATTGAGAAAAAGAACAACTGATATATATTTATTGGATTCGTTATACACACAAGCTTGGTGGAGAGCAAAACACGTCGGACAGAAGCCCACAAAAATGACCAACGTTCCAACAAGATGCCCTGTCTTAATTCGGTCAAGCTTTCACTTTATAAAGGGAATATTGGGGTGTGGTTTTAGCTCTCAAGACAAAGAGAACGACCAAGTGGTCTCCTCGATTCGTCCAGGGTCACTCATGGGTTAAACAACATGTTGACGACTTTCCAGAATCCTGGTTTTTTGGGGGAAAGTTCAGCAAGTCGTAAAAATGTCAAACATGAAAGTGATCGAACACAGTTTTCAACGGGGACTGGAAAAGATAGGTTGGTCTTCACAGAGTGAGGGATTATATCATCAGGGCCTGGATTTACAAAACATATAACTCCTTTATGAGGATATAGCAAGTTCCAAAGGAATATTTTCGACAGTAAGAGAACATGCCATCACAGTAACTTAACTCTTTAACAGGATATATAATGGATAAAGTTTGCAAGGCAACTAGTTATTTTTTGGTAATTGGTCAGACAATAATAGAATAATAGAACACAACGGGGGGGGGGGGGGGGGGGGGTCTGAAACCTCACATATATATATATATATATATACATATATATACTGAAACGCAAAAGAAACTTACCACTTGTTTGAAATGTAATAAAATTGTAACAGTTCAAAATAAAACAAACCAACAATTGCTAATTGAAACATTGGCATTTTATTGATGACATGTCAAGTTTTTGACCAAGATGCACCATCTCATCAGTTTGTTCTACAGTACAGAACAGCACAGGGTGCAATGTCAGTCCCCTTTCAATAGCGTGTGTGGCCACCATTGTTTTGGATACAGGCAGTGCATCGTCAGCATATACTGCCTACCAGTCTTTGGATGGATTGCTGCTGGATTCTGTCCCACTCAGTCCTCAATGTCTGAAGCAGCGCTGCCCGTGTCCTGGCCCTGCCAACTACGCGTCTCCCAAGCTCATCCCACAGGTGCTCTATGGGATTCAGGTCAGGGGAGAGCGCAGGCCACTGCATGGTGTTGATGTTCTCGCCTTGGAGAAATGCAGTGGTAAAGCGAGCAGCATGGGGACGAGCGTTGTCATGCTGAAAGGTTCTCAGTTCTGGGTGGTCTAGCAGGAATGGCAGCAGATGAGGTCGCAGGATGTTATCCACATACCACTGGGCATTAAGATTCCCATCCACAACCACCAGTGGCGTCCTGTACCGGTCTGATATGGCGGCCCACACCATCACACTTGGGCCACCCCCCTGTTGGCTCGACGCACGCAACAATCGGCATATCGCTCACCAGTTCTTCTCCAGACACGCTCACGCCCATCAGGACTGTCCACACAGAACCTTGACTCATCGCTGAAAGCGACCTCGTTCCACTGCGCCAAGGTCCACCGCTGATGCTGCTGGCACCATCTCTGTCGGTTGCGGCGATGGGCAGCCGTCATCACGGGTCCTCTGTATGGTCTTCTGGCAGTCAGACCATAGTCATGCAGTCGTCTTCATGCAGTATCATTGGAGATCCGTGGGTTTGCACGCCCCGGAGTTTCTGCCGCAGTGCGGGATGCTGGACGGAATCGATCCCGCAGGTGACTTCGGACCATCTGCCTGTCCTGCCTTGCAGTGGTGACTCTTGGCCTCCCTGATCGAGGTCTGTCATCTGCAGAGTTGTGGAGGGTGTCTCTGTCCACCAGGGCCGATATCGTCTGGTGTGAACAGCCAAGGCGACGTGCCACCTCATGGTAGCTCAGTCCGCCTTGCAGCATGCCCAGGGCACGCTGCCGTTGATCCCTTGACAATCGTGGCATGTTGATTGAAATGCCCATTTTGCACTGGCCTTTTTAAAGCCAATATCAAGACATCACGTGCAGCTCATTAAAATCATCCCGTACCCCTTGGCTAATCACTGACAGTCAAAACGGCTGTTCAACAGCTGTGCTATGAAGTGACCATTGAAGGTTCAAGTGACCATCTGTGACCGTTTTGTCTGACAGTGAGGACACTATTCTCCACAAATAGGTTCACACATTTACTACACGCAGTGTTATTGTTGATATTTAAAGGTTTCAAAGGTGGTAAGTTTCTTTTGCGTTTCAGTATATATATATATATATATATATATATATATATATATATATATATATATATATATATATATATATATATATATATATATACACACACACACACACACACACACACACACAGTGAAACCTTGACTTACGAGTTTAATTCGTTCTGTGACCGAGCTCGTAACTCAATTTGCTCGTTTCTCAAATTAAATTGCATTGAAATGCTATTAATCCGTTCCAGCCCCCCAAAAACCACACCAATTTTTTTTGTTCCGTGTTTTTAAATAAGAAAAATGTACTTTATAAATAACAAATAATGTATAAACAAGCACGACCTCGTATATACTGTACATAATAAGTGGCGTTACGCGCGCTGCTTGTAAACAAGGAGGAAGCGGACAACGCGGTAATTTGTAAGAGTCTTTATTCAAGAGCTCACTGTAACACTGGCGCGCTCCGGGCTGCGCGCCCGGTGTATATCCTGAGGCCACGCCTACCCCTCGGCATGGCCCCCGCCCACTTGGTGCGCAGAATGATGTCACCACGCCAGTGAGCTTCCGTGTCCGCCACAATGTAAAGAAATAAACTGGTTTTATTAAGTGTATTTACCTTGAAGATCAGACGAAGATGCTGGCGGAGGTGGAGGAGATGACTTTTGTCTTTTTCGCCACACTTTCCTCGCTTTCACTTGCAGGGCGTTTCAATAAAAACCTGTCCAACGAGGTTTGTTTCTTCCTCCCTTTCAAAATGTTTCGATCGTACTGCCTCGCCAAGTCGACAACACGCACACCTCGCTCATGTTTTTCGACGATTGCGTGTTTTATATCCAAGCACATCATCCTCTTCTGCTTCTCAGTACTGCCCTTGGCACTCAATTTCTTAGGACCCATGGTTAAAACTAAGAAATTTTCCAAAATAACCAACATGCGAAAACAAAGCAGCAGCGATATACGGCAGAGATGCTTGCACGGCAAGATAACCACGTGACCGGAACGCTCGTTGGGCCACCTAGTGGCGGGTGGCGTAAGCTCGTAACTCAGATCTCGGCTCGCATCTCAAAGCAAAAAACCGCCCGAGCGACGGCTCGTATCTCGGAAAACTCGTAAGTTGGTGCACTCGTAAGTCAAGGTTTCACTGTATATATATATATATATATATATATATATATATATATATATATATATATATATATATATATATATATATATATATATATACAGTGATCCCTCGTTTATCGCGGGGGTTACGTTCCAGAACCCCCCGCGATAGATGAAAATCCGCGAAGTAGCGACCATATTTTTATTTTATTATTTATATATATTTTAAAGCTTTATGACCCTCCCCACACTCTTATTAACCTTTCCCACACTCTTATTAACCTTTCTCACACTCTTATAAACACTTCCTATACTCTTAAACACTTTTTACACTCTTAAACATACGTAATTTTAACAACATATAAAATTCTAATGGGTACTCACCATTGAAGATACTGTAGCGACCCATGGGTCCCCCAAGCAAAACCAGCATCAGAATCTCCTTGCTCCAGCCGGTGACGTCACCGGCGGGGATCCGCAGCGCAAGAGTGGCTGTTCACGTGACCACCAAAGCGCGCCGCGCGTGCGGGTATAATCAGCTACACCTGTTGATCACGTGACCACCGAAGCACGCCACGCTTGAGAGGCGTGGCTTTCGGTTTCGGTTTCTGGTTGTGCTTTATAATGCAGCCCGATAAACGGGCTTTTCAGTGTTCCCGAGTTGGTTTTGAGAATAAATATCTTCTCGGACGAGTTTGTGTCTTGCCCGTCATTTCGTCCGTATCAAGCAAGAGCCCCGGCCTTTCAATACGACAACTTGCGTGATGAAGATGATGATGAATTAGCTGTGCAGTACTGATGACGATGAAGGCGATGACGATGATGAATGTACTGCACAGCCAGAAAGAGCATTACAGTTACCCATTACGTGGGTAACTAGCGCAAGTGGAAGCTGCCGCATCTGCGTTTTCCATACCCACGACTCTTTGTCTCTTTGTCTACCCTTCTACTGTACACTATGTACAGTATTTTATTTATTGTAATATGTTTTAATGACTGTATTTTTCTTATTTTTTTACGTTTTTTAATTTTTTAGCCTAGAAAATGCTTATTTTACCACAAAAATATTTAAAATAATAGTATATAAAAATACATTTATACCGCAAAATCCTGCGATATAGCGAAAAATCCGCGATATAATTTTACATATACGAGCGAGAAAAACCCGCGATGTACCGAAGCCGCGAAAAGTGAACAGCGAGGGACGACTGTATATATATATATATATATATATATATATATATATATATATATATATATATATATATATATATATATATATATACACACACACATGTGTAGCTGCTGCCAATGCAGAAAGAATATATATATACAGTCATGTGAAAAAGTAAGTACACCCCATGTAAAGTTTTGACTTTTTCAACATATTTCAACATACAGCTATTTGATCTTCATTTCAACAATATTGATCGTTAAAGGTGATATAATATAACAAATATCATGAAACATTTACATTTTGTAGTCCATTGTATAATTTAAATAAACATAAATGCAAACTTCGCATGTGGAAAAAGTAAGTACACCCCTACATTTATCACTACTTAAAATACCTAAAATTAGAATCAGGTGCACCAGCTCAGGTGCAAATGATTAGAACATCGTTAGAGAGGATCTTGGAGGCACCTGTCTTATTTAAACCTCAGACATTTAGTTTGGTTTGCTCTTTGTTGTTGGAGTGTGCAGCGTCACCATGCCTAGATCAAAAGAGCTCTCTGAGGCCTTCAGAATGAAGGTTATAGATGTCTACGAGTCTGGGAAGGGATTTAAAAAGATCTCCAAACAATTTGAAATCAATCATTCGACTGTCCGGAACATCATCTACAAGTGGAGAAGATTCAAAACAACTGCCAACTTGTTCAGGCCAGCCCGCCCCAGCAAGTTCAGCCCGAGAGCAGACCGCAAGATGCTGAAAGAAGTCTCGAAGAACCCCAGAATGTCATCACGGGACCTACAGGTAGCTCTTGCCACTGTTGATGTCAAAGTGCACGAGTCTACCATTAGAAAGAGGCTGCACAAATTTGATCTACATGGGAGGTGTGCCAGAAGGAAACCTTTGCTGTCCAGAAAGAACATCAGGACAAGACTAAAGTTTGCCATTGAACACCTCGGCAAACTCCAGCACTTCTGGAACCATGTGCTCTGGACAGATGAGTTAAAGGTCGAGCTATTTGGCCACAGTACCAGAAGACATGTTTGGCGAAAACCAACGACAGCATTTGACCACAAGAACCTGATACCAACTGTAAAGCATGGTGGTAGAAATATTATGGTTTTTGGCAGCTTTGCTGCATCAGGGCCTGGGCAGCTCACCATCATAGAATGCACTATGAATTCTTCATTGTACCAGAGGGTGCGTAAGGATAATGTGAGGCCATCTGTCGGAAAGTTGAAGCTCAACCGAAGGTGGACCTTGCAACATGACAATGACCCTAACCATACCAGAAAATCCACCAAGGAATGGCTGAAAAGAAAGAAATGGAGGGTTCTGGAATGGCGAAGTCAAAGCCCGGATCTAAATCCCATCGAGATGCTGTGGGGGGATTTGAAACGAGCTGTGCATGCAAGAAACCCCTCAAACATCGCACAGCTGAAAGAATTCTGCATGGTGGAGTGGGCAAAAATTTCTCCCAGTCGAGGTCAGAGACTGGTAGACAGTTATAAGAAACGCCTGCTTGAGGTTGTTTCTGCCAAAGGGGGCAATACCACCTATTAGAGCCAAGGGTGTACTTACTTTTTCCACATGCGAAATTTGCATTTATGTTTATTTAAATTATACAATGGACTACAAAATGTAAATGTTTCATGATATTTGTTATATTATATCACCTTTATCTCTCAATATTGTTGAAATGAGGATCAAATAGCTGTATGTTGAAATATGTTGAAAAAGTCAAAACTTTACCTGGGGTGTACTTACGTTTTCATGTGACTGTATATGTATATATATATATATATATATATATATATATATATATATATATATATATATATATATATATATATATATATATATATATATCTATATATATATATATATATATGTATATATATATATATATATATACGTATATATAACTGTAAGAAATAGTAGAAACTCCAAAGTACGAGCAGGGCGTCTCATTTGTATTGAATAAATAATCGTTAGATTAAATAAGACGCGGACGTAGCTTCAGGACGTCGATCTTTAATTGTCGACAAGCTTTCGACCAACAAAGGTCTTCTTCTGAGTCAGCCCCAAGTTCAACGGAAGTGACCGTTTGCCAACTGCATTCGCCGCCATTGCCCATGTGCTCCAACTCGGAAAAGAAGGGCGTGGCCCGCACACCATCATCATATATATACGTATATATATATATATATATATATATATATATATATATATATATATATATATATATATATATATATTGTTGTGGATATGAGAATTGTATTTTTTTTATTGTGTAGTACATTGTAAAATATCACCCTCCTTCCTCCATTGTGTATAAAGGTCAAAAGGGCGTCCCTTAATTAGGTCATATACAATCACGTTAGCCAATCATAGATTTCCTGCTTGTTGGTAGTTATTTCCTTATTCTGCGTATTAGGTTAAGGCTTTGTCTTCCATTAATAAATACTCCATTGCACCGAATTCAAATAGATAGATCCCCTTTCATTTTTATTCCCAAAGCCCCATTCCCAAAGCCTCTATTGCCAACTGCATTCGCCGCCATTGCCCATGTGCTCCAACTCGGAAAAGAAGGGCGTGGCCCGCACACCATCATCAAGAGGTGGAGCCAAGAACCCCCTACGACCAACCAAGAATGAGTGGGTATGGCACAAGAGGGCGGGGTTATAAAACCCGTTGCATCAGCCCCCACCGCGAGTTGTGCCAGAGACGGCGGATGAGTCGAGACGAGCCCTCGGAGAAAGAAGGGAGACGCGTCCTGAGGTGAGCCAGAGAAGCAGCTTTGGCTCCACCAGCAGTTTGGCTCCACCAGCAGTTTTGGCTCCACCAGCAGTTTGGCTCCACCAGCAGTTTTGGCTCCACCAGCAGTTTTGGCTCCACCAGCAGTTTGGCTCCACCCGCAGCTTTGGCTCCACCAGCAGCTTTGGCTCCACTAGCAGCTTTGGCTCCACAAGCAGCGTTGACTCCACCAGGCAGCGTGGGCTCCACCAGGCAGCTTCGACCCGTTACCCCGCGGGAGCCAGATTGCGGTGGCATCGGTGGTCGTCGAGGTCCAGCCCGACGTCCCGTGCGGGATCAAGCTCCAGCCAGCTCCGTGCCTTCCTCCCCTTCTCTGCCGTCCCAAACCATTCCAGTCCTTCCATTCCTGCCTGCAAATTCCCCATTCGTGTGAGTGTGTCCGGTTCGGGCCGCGGCTGCCATCCGCTCGGCAAATTAACATATTACCCGCGGTCACGAACGAAGCTGCTCACCGGCCTTTCCGGAGGTCGCGGTGCAGCTTCAGGGACCACGTCGGTCAGTGACAAGCGAGGGGACTAATTCCCCCTCAAAGGGGAACCATAGGCCGACGTTGGGTTCCGTAACAATTGGTGTCGGGAGCGAGATACGGACCTGAAGCGCGAATAGCGCGCTCAAATTTTGAGTGGGCCGAAATTTACTTGGTTTTATAAAATCCGAAATTTGAAAATCGTGCCATGGATAGTCAAGGCGGCGGGATGCCGGTGGGGGAACTAGAAGAGAGGTTAGGGGTAACCCAGGACCAGAGGGAAGAAATGGAGGAGAGCAATGGTGAGGTGGTTGAGGAGGTATCAGGCACACAAAATGGCGCCCTCGCGCACGTGGTGGCGGAGGCACAAAATGGCGGCGCTGCAGTAGCCGTGCCCGCGGCGCATGTGACCGCAGCAGCGGGCTTTGATGTGGGGGACTTCGTGGCGCAATTCACCGCGATGCTGAGAATAGAGGGGGAGAAATTGGGAAACCAGATACAAAAATGTGGGGAGAGCATACGGAAATGTGAGGGGACCATGGATCGCATGGTGAGCGAGAGGGTCCCGAGGGTGCACGAGGAGGTAAAGCGGGTCGAGGAGCACTGGTTGAGCGAGGCGGAGGAAAGCACAGGTAACTGGACCAGGGTAGAAATCGCGACCCGGGGTATGGGGCAGCCGGCGACCGCTGAGGAAGAAGAGGGAATTTTAATAAAGCCAGCGGTCGTTGAGGTGAATAAAGAAAAAGTAGTGGTGGGTATAGTTGAAATTGAAAAGACGACGGAGGTAGCCCGAGAATTGAAGGGAGAAATGGATTATGTACAAAGTCCGTGCTCACATCACGATGCTGTGCTCATTAATCCTTATAAAGATTTGCAGGTGTTGGTGCAGGGAGGAAGAAGAACCCCGAAGGTGAGACGGGCTGTATGTAGTGCCGGGAGATTTTGTAAGAGGGGGTTTGGCACGAAGAGAATTGTCGCGCGATTGGGATCGATATGGCACCCGCGTGTTGGTGAAGGGTCCCGTGTGAGTGGAAATGGCACGCGTGTGAAAAAAAAGTGTGCGTCAAGGGGTGAGCGTGTTACGAAGCGCGAGTGTGAAACCGAGTGCGAGCGAGAATGCACGTCGGGGTGTACGGAGAGTGAGTTGGTGGTGGCGCAAGTGCGAGAGGGCACATCGGAGCGCGAGTGTGAAACCGAGTGCGAGCGAGAATGCACGTCGGGGTGTACGGAGTGTGACACGGAGAATGAGTTGGTGGTGGCGCGAGTGCGAGAGGGCATATCGGAGCGCGAGTGTGAAACCGAGTGCGAGCGAGAATGCACGTCGGGGTGTACGGAGTGTGACACGGAGAATGAGTTGGTGGTGGCGCGAGTGCGAGAGAGCACATCGGAGCGCGAGAGTGAAACCGAGTGCGAGCGAGAATGCACGTCGGGGTGTACGGAGTGTGACACAGGGAGTGAGAGCGATACGGAGTGTACGTGCGAGGGTGAGTGTGACACGGAGAGTAAGGTGGTGGTGGAACGTGTGCGAGGAAGCACACCTGAGTTGGTTGTGGCGCGGGTGTGGGGGAGCACATCGGAGCACGGTAGTGGTTGGATGCAAGAGTGCACATCCATGGTGAGTGGTACGGAGTACGTACCGAGGGGGGAGAGTGCGCAAGACAGTGCGCGAGGTGTGTTAAGGGAGTGTGCGAACGGCGAGTGTGCGCGAGAGGTGTGGTGTGTAACAGGGAGTGTGTTGGTGGAATGGACGGAGTGTGTGGAATGTACGGACGGCGTTGGAACGCCGGGCTTTGTGAGTGTGAAACGGGTCGCGTGTGCAAGTGAAGCATCGACATTGAATGGGTTAGCGTTTAGGGTGACGGATAGCAGACGCGGGCGCTCGGTGCGCGGCGCCCTTTGTTGGATGCTAGGCCCCGCACGGTCGAGTCCGGGCCTTGTCGGGCGAGGCGACCGGTCCGGTTCAGGGGCGAGTAGGAGGAAGCGCAACGGTGCCCCCTGGTGGCGGGGACGGGGTTCCGACCGGGCGAGCCTCGGTCGTCGGGCCGGAGAACGCAAGGTTCCGAGCCACGATGATGCGTGGAACCTCGGCCCGAGCATGCCTCCTCCCCAGAATCGTGAATGCCGGACGGATCCAACTGCAGGCGACCAAACAACCTGCGTTCATTGCTCGGCTTTACGAAGCCGAGTTTAATGATGTCATGACGCACCGAGGCTAGGATATAGCGGACTGTGATGATGGTGATAGTGTTTTTGGATTTGAAATTTTGGAATAGAAAATTTTTGATTGGTTGGAATTTGGAGAGCAAAATTGATAGTGGAAGATACCCGATGTGATGGGATGGCAACTCTGCCATCCCTCACAGCTGGGGCAAAGGAGCACTAGTTATGGGGTTTGGCAGTGAAAACTAGCCCGGGAGGGTTAGGATATCGTGTGTAGGGATTTAGAGATTGACCATAGGTAACGGTAAGGTTTAGGTAGCAACATTGAACCGGTAGTGGGGACATAGAGAGGGTAGTTGGATTATAATGACGAGGGAGCGCAATAGTTTAAAGGGGCGACTGGGAAGCGCAAGTTCCAGAGGGGAGTAGTTAGATGAGATGATGCCGTGTGTGTGAGGATCGAAAGTGTATTGAGCAGGGTATGAGTAAATGATTGTGATTGTGAGTTGTATTGAGATTGCACAGGTGTGCAACTGAACAGGTGTATGGAGCAGTGTATGAGGGAGTGATGGTGATGTGTGTTGTGTTGACCCAAATGGTCCAGGGAGGAAGGAGGGTGCAGGTGGCACCAAGTGTGATTGCAGAGGTGTGCAACTACAGGAGGTATGGAGAATGGTTGTGTGGAATACATGGAGTGTGGAATATATGGAGTATGGAATGGATGGTCGTGGAGTGAGTATGGTGGAAACTGTGGAGTGGAGTGGATGGTGCGAAGGTGTGGATGGGGGAAAGGAGGATGGACCCCATCACGAATACCCGGGGAGGGTAGTTTAAGAGTTAGATAGAGGGTATAGGTAAATTGTGGTTGGATATTGGCATCTGTGGTGCGTGTGGAAGAATGGAGTTTGGATGGGTGCATTATTGTTGTGGAAATGGCTGGGCGTGTAGCCTGTTAGTATGTGTAGTTGATTGGGCACTCCACCACTGTGAGGATGTCGGCCAGGTCAGGCCGCAGGTGGGCTCTGGGAGCCGGTAGAGTTGTTGTGGATGGGGCCCGAGGATCCGGAGGACGGACCCGGGTAGCCCAGTGCCAGAGGGCACCGAGGGGTGACAGAGCCAGGAGGGGCCTTCCCCAGTTAGATAGGTTAGGGTGAGGAGCTAGGTAAGCTCGGGTGGCAACTACAGTGGTGGAGGTGTGCAGGTGGGTAGACCTGCTGGGAGAGCTACACGACTCAGCCCGGAAATTGTGCAAGCGCACTGGGAGATGAATCGGGGGAGTGAGACCCCAAATTGATAAGCACCACAGTTTGGTCAATGGGAATTTGGTTCTTAAAACCGCATAGAGTAAGTTGGCCAATGGTTTGGCAGGGAAAGACCCCGGGTAGTGTAAAGTGTATTAAAGTCATTTAGAAGGTAGTTAGGATGGATATCTCCTCGCACCATCTGCATCCACTCACCTGGGATGACGTTCCTCCACACCATGCCATGGTTGTTTTTATTATTTTATTGTGCAAATGTTTGGGATGTGAGACGCATCATGACGTGGGTGTGACATTGTGCTTTGTTGTTCCATCTCTTCCTCCTTATGAGGATTGATGATGAATTGGGTGATGGCAAATTTTGGATTAGTGGAAGTGAAGATGAATTTGGTGTAGGGGAAATATGGGGAAGACGAGACATTCGTGACGAATTTGTAATGTGTAGATGTTGTACATATGGGGTAAGGGCAAGGGTAGCGTAGGTCACATGTGGGGGGGCGTACGGTAGGGACGAGCTTTTCTCCGCTCTGTCTCCATACGCACCTCGCCTTGCATTGCCTTTATTGATGTGTACCCTTGTGACCTTACCCCTCGCTCACCTGTCTTCCCCCCTCCCCCCCCCCCCTTGTATCCCACACAAGGACTGTGCGCCACTGGGCGCCGAGGGGAGCGTGCGGGAGTCCGCCATTGTGCGCCTGAAACTCTCGCAACCACAGCTGTCTGCATCGATGCACCACCTTATGGACCACATGGCTGTGGCTGAGCACCACTGATGGACCCCATGGGTTGGGGCATGGCCCCTCTGCTGGAACCGGCCATGAAGGCCCGAGATCTTGCTGGCGGACCTTGGTCACAGGGCACCTATGCCATACAGGTGAACCACACGTAGTCGGCCCTGTGGGCCATAAATAAATAAAAATGGACATGTTTTGTGCAAGTTTTATGTCCAAATAGCCCGCCAGCAAAGAAGATGACAACAACTGGAAAAACGACACTAGCCAGCAGAGGGAGCCGAAGAGCAAGAGACCACCAGCAGGGTTTGT
The DNA here is from genome assembly GCF_964187855.1 of Myxine glutinosa. Classification (NCBI taxonomy): domain Eukaryota; kingdom Metazoa; phylum Chordata; class Myxini; order Myxiniformes; family Myxinidae; genus Myxine; species Myxine glutinosa. The sequence goes on along the minus strand of NC_136269.1, from coordinate 37,751,894 downwards.
TTGGTTATTTTTATTATTGAACTGTGGTGACTGTGCACCGATTGGTGCTTGATGGTGTTTTTGGTGCGTTTTTGGGTGCTTCATGGTGCGTCGATGCAGAGCAGACTGCCTCCCCCCCAAAAGAACAATCACAGGTCCTGGGTTGCCATTGTAAATAAAAATAGCATCGTTGTAAATAATGCGCCCCCACCGTAAGTGTTTTAGTTTGAAGACAATTCTGCAATTCGGTTAGCTGTGGGCGTAAATCTGTTAGGCAGGGTGCAATGGAGCAGCGGGACATATTTATTTGTGTTTTAAAACTGTCACACTCAGGGTCAGGTTAAATGTAGAGGGAACTACACCTACGTGCCACACTAAAAGTAAAGGTAATAGGCCCGGGACGTGCCTAAGAGGAGGAGGGTGCAGTGTTGTGGATATGAGAATTGTTTTTTTTATTGTGTAGTACATTGTAAAATATCACCCTCCTGCCTCCAGTTGTGTATAAAGGTCAAAAGGGCGTCCCTTAATTAGGTCATATACAATCACGTTAGCCAATCATAGATTTCCTGCTTGTTGGTAGTTATTTCCTTATTCTGTGTGTTAGGTTAAGGCTTTGTCTTCCATTAATAAATACTCCATTGCACCGAATTCAAATAGATAGATCCCCTTTCATTTTCATTCCCAAAGCTCCATTCCCAAAGCCTCTATTGCCAACTGCATTCGCCGCCATTGCCCATGTGCTCCAACTCGGAGAAGAAGGGCGTGGCCCGCACACCATCATCAAGAGGTGGAACCAAGAACCCCCTACGACCAACCAAGAATGAGTGGGTATGGCTCAAGAGGGCGGGGTTATAAAACCCGTTGCTCAGCCCCCACTGCGAGTTGCGCCAGAGACGGCGGATGAGTCGAGACGAGCCCTCGGAGAAAGAAGGGAGACGCGTCCTGAGGTGAGCCAGAGAAGCAGTTTTGGCTCCACCAGCAGTTTGGCTCCACCAGCAGTTTTGGCTCCACCAGCAGTTTGGCTCCACCAGCAGTTTTGGCTCCACCAGCAGTTTTTGCTCCACCAGCAGTTTTGGCTCCACCAGCAGTTTTGGTTCCACCAGCAGTTTTGGCTCCACCAGCAGTTTTGGCTCCACCAGAAGTTTGGCTCCACCAGCAGTTTTGGCTCCACCAGCAATTTTGGCTCCACCAGCAGTTTTGGCTCCACCAGCAGTTTTGGCTCCACCAGCAGTTTTGGCTCCACCAGCAGCTTTGGCTCCACAAGCAGCATTGACTCCACCAGGAAGCGTGGGCTCCACCAGGCAGCTTCGACCCGTTACCCCGCAGGAGCCAGATTGCGTTGGCATCGGTGGCCATCGAGGTCCAGCCCGACGTCCCGTGCGGGATCAAGCTCCAGCCAGCTCTGTGCCTTCCTCACCTTCTCTGCCGTCCCAAACCATTCCAGTCCTTCCATTCCTGCCTGCAAATTCCCCATTCGTGTGAGTCTGTCTTTGTTTGTTCTGTCCTGGGTATTAATTAAGACTGCATAGGTAAGCTAAGTTTCACTGTGTCCTTCTGGTCCGTCCCTCTTTCTGCCTTTATTTTATTATCCTTCCTTCTCCTTGGTTTCTTTTGGTTGTAAATAGTAATAAATCCTATTCGTATTTCCTACCTCTTGTCTTCTTCTTCTTCACATTCGTCGTCTTTGTCTTTTCCCAATTGAATACCTGTGGCACGATTTGGCCAACGTTCAGAATCGGGTCTCGTCTTTGCTAACGGTTCGGGCCGCGGCTGCCATCTGCTCGGCAAATTAACATCTTACCCGTGGTCACGAACGAAGCTGCTCACCGGCCTTTCCGGAGGTCGCGGTGCAGCTTCAGGGACCACGTCGGTCAGTGACAAGCGAGGGGACTAATCCCCCCTCAAAGGGGAACCATAGGCCGACGTTGGGTTCCGTAACAATATATATATATATATATTTATCTGTGCAGTGTCTTGTGTTGTCTTGTCACTGAACTACTCCGTCAAACTTTTGTGAAATCGTACCAACACAGGAATTTTTTTCAAAATGAATACACTTCGGACATACCGACGGGAGAGGTAGTTGCATACCAGAAGTTTGGTAGGATTTCACAAAAGTTTGAGGAAGTAGTTCAGTGACAACACAGGACAACACAGGACAGACACTGCACAGATATATATAGATAAATGATTGTAGGACATACCGACAGTTGAAACAGCCAGTTGCTGTTTTGTCATGGTTTACACCAATCGTAATACAAACAATTACTTTGCACAAATGTATTTGTTGTGTTTGTGATATTTTTTTATTTTTTTTTATTTTTTTGTATAAAAGATCGAGGCTCGTGAAAGAGCGAACATTTATCACACAGAAAGACAAACCGACAAACCGACACATAACCGACAAACCGACACATAGAACAAATAACATCGGGAGCGGTAGACAAGATGGGGAGAGAGGGGGAAGGACACAAACACAACACAACACAACACAACACAACACAACATTTTAGAGCAGGAACCGAGAGACATGGAGACATCGAGAGATCTGTGGGAGGGAGAGGGCTTTGGGGGGGAGGCATGGGAAAGGGGGTGGGAGAGGCATAAAACATATGGACACTGCCAGGACTACCAGGAAAGAAGTTGGAATTACAAACAAGGTGGATCTGGGGTGAATTAGTGGGGGTAGAAAAGATCAAGGTTTTGGATGGGGGAAGATAAGAGATGGTGGTGAACGGCTGTTTTAAAGACCTGGAGGGAGGAGTGGGATTGAAGGGAGTGTGGGAGTTTGTTCCAGAGGCGGGAGAAAAGAGGAATGAAGGAGTGAAGGTGAGCAGAGAGCCGAGATTTCGGCAGTTTAACCATCAGAGGCTTGCTGGCAGATCTTGTGCGACCTGTAGGAATATTTGGGGGACAGAGCACAGAGAGAGCTGGGGGAGCAAGGCCGGAGAGGAGTCGGTAGAAGACGGAAAGACCACCAACCTGCCTGCGGTGAGTGAGTGAGAGGCCCTTGGAGTTAGCTTCATCACGGGAGATTCCAATGATTCTGAATGCTTTGCTTTCAACAGCGTGAAGACGAGATAGGTGTGAGGCAGGAGCACCAGCCCAGAGGGGAGAGCAGTATTCCATTGAGCTGCGGATGAAAGCCTTGTACGTGGTGAGGAGCTCAGGTGTGCCAAGGAAGGACTTCGCACGACGGAGGATGCCCAGTCGGCGACTGGCTTTGCAGGCCAGCTTGGAAATGTGGTTTTCCCAAGAAAGATCATGGCAGATAGTGAGACCCAAAAGCTGCAGCGACAGAACTTCTTGGAGAGGATTGTTGAGAAAGTAGATGGGAGGGTTGTCCAGTCGATCTTTTCGGAGAGACATAGTAAGAGTGTGAGATTTGTCAGGATTGAAAGACATGTTCCACTTGTTTGACCAGTCTGTGATTTTGTCCAGGTCTTCAGAGAGTGAGGAGGCTGCAGACTGCCGATCTGAGGGAAGAGGAATGGAGCGGCAGAGAGTGGAGTCATCAGCAAAGAGATAGAGAGGATTTTCCAGAGAGTCGGAGAGATCATTGATAAAGACCAGAAAAAGCACAGGGCCCAGCACACTGCCTTGGGGAACTCCAGCCTGAACAGGAAGGGGAGATGAGAGAAATCCATTCAGGGCCACACGTTGACTACGACCAGAGAGGAAGTCCGCAAGCCATGCATGGAGATTTCCATGGATACCATAGGAGTAGAGTTTGGTGAGCAGAGCTGGGTGCCAGACCGTATCGAAGGCACGTGATATGTCGAGGGAGACAGCTCTGATTTCCTGTTTGGCATTGAGGACCTCCATCCATTGTTGAGACAGGAGAAGCAGCATGTCCAGAGTAGAGTGACCTGGTCTGAATCCAAATTGATGATCAGAGATCAAGCCATTGGAGAAGAGGAAAGATTTCATATCCGAAGCAATGATGGATTCCATGACTTTGCTGATAATTGGGAGCAGGCTGATTGGTCTGTAGTTAAAAGGATCTGTTTTTGCACCTTTTTTGTGTAAAGCGGTAATGTTTGCTGATTTCCAGGATGCTGGCAGATGACCTTGAGCAAAAGATAGGGTGAAAAGAACAGAGAGAGGGTGAGATAGAGCGGCAGAGCAGGATTTTAGGACCCGTGGGCTGATGCCGTCTGGTCCAGTTGCAGAATCAGAGTCGAGGTTAGACAAAAACTCCTCCACCTTGTCAGGAGAGAAGGACACAGAGTCCAGGAGCAGTTGGGTTCGACTGGGAAAGGTGGGAACGGAGAGAGATGGGTTTGGGACTAAAGATTTTGAGGCAAACACAGAGTTGAGGCATTCGGCTTTGTCACGTGCGATGTCAACTGTGTGGCCATTTGAGGTAAGGGAGGGGATGGAGGGGGAACAAACACCAGAAACGGATTTGACCAGACGCCACCAGGATTTGGAGGAAGGAGACAGGTTTGAGAGTTCGTTCTTGAGTGAGGAGAGATAGTGCTTCCTGGCACTCCTGAGGGTAGACACACACTTGTTCCGAGCTTGGTGGAAGGAACTGAGATTGCCTTCAGTTGGATTAGCCTTCCAAGAGGCAAAGGCAAGTTGTTTCAGGGCAACTGCCTCACCACAAGATTCGGTGTACCATGGACGGGAGGAAGGGTAAGACAATATTACATTTTTATAGGCAATTTAGGTTGAAGATTTAGGTTGAATGTTTTTTTTTCAAGAAAGAACCCCTCAGCACACACATAGGGGAGGGGTAGGTGCAGACTGGAAGTTTGGGACGATTACACGTCACCACCACGTAATTCAAAACACCTCACCACCAAGTAATTCAAAACACCTCACCACCACGTAATTCAAAACACCTCACCACCACGTAATTCAAAACACCTCACCACCACATAATTCAAAACACCTCACCACCACGTAATTCAAAACACCTCACCACCACGTAATTCAAAACACCTCACCACCACGTATTTCAAAACACCTCACCACCACGTAATTCAAAACACCTCACCACCACGTAATTCAAAACACCTCACCACCAAGTAATACAAAACACCTCACCACTAAGTAATTTAAAACACCTCACAGCCATAAAACACGTAATAAAAACACCTCACCACCACGAAATTAAAAACACCTCACAGCCATAAAAACACGTAATAAAAACACCTCACAGCCACGAAATTAAAAACACCTCACCACCACGTCATTTAAAAATACCTCACCACCAAGTAATTCAAAACACCTAACCATCATGTAATTCAAAACACCTCATCACCACATAATTAAAAACATCTCACCACCACGTAATTATAAATACCTCACCACCACGTAATTATAAATACCTCACCACCATGTATTTCAAAACACCTCACCACCATTTGATTTAAAAACACCTCACCACCATGTGATTTAAAAACACCTCACCACCATGTAATTATAAATACCTCACCACCACGTAATTATAAATACCTCACCACCACGTAATTCAAAACACCTCACCACCATTTGATTTAAAAACACCTCACCACCATGTGATTTAAAAACATCTCACCACCACGTAATTATAAATACCTCACCACCACGTAATTATAAATACCTCACCACCACGTAATTCAAAACACCTCACCACCATTTGATTTAAAAACACCTCACCACCATGTGATTTAAAAACATCTCACCACCACGTAATTATAAATACCTCACCACCACGTAATTATAAATACCTCACCACCACGTAATTCAAAACACCTCCCCACCATTTGATTTAAAAACACCTCACCACCATGTGATTTAAAAACACCTCATCACCACATAATTAAAAACATCTCGCCACCACGTAATTATAAATACCTCACAACCACATAATTCAAAATACCTCACCACCACGTGATTCAAAACCACCACGTGATTCAAAACCACCACGTGATTCAAAACCACCACAACGTTATTAAAAACACTTCACAACCACGGAAACAAAAGTTTGAGGGAGTCGTTAAGTGACAACACAGACACTGCCCAGATGTGTAGATATATAGATAAATTACTGTACCCGAGGTGCCGTTTTGTCATGGTTTAAACCAATCATAATTCAAACAATTATTTTGCACAAATGTATTTGTAATATACGTGATATCACATTTTATAAACAACTGAAGTTGAAAACTTAAGTTGAAAAAATTTTTTTTCCCCAAAATAATTCCCCAAAAAAAAAAATCGACATTTTTTTCAGACAATACCCTTAGGACATACCGACGGGAGAGGTATGTGCATACCAGAAGTTTGGTACGATTTCATAAAAGTTTGAGAAAGCATTTTAGTGACAACACAACACAACACAGGACAGGACAGACACTGCACAGATATATATATAGATATAGGTTGTAGCATTTATATGCGACATATTTGTAATGTTTTAATTGTAAATAAATAACTGTATAATTTTTTTTGTGCTTCACAGATGAAGCCCTGAAGATTTGAATGACGGAGTATTACAAAGTGCCAATGCAGATTAAAATTGTAAAACTCTATCTTAAAATAGGCTCTGTTATTCCAACTCAACGAGCATTCAGGAGGGAATTTCCATGCAGAAATCCCCAATGCCATAACACTATTCTATCCTTTGTCAGAACATTTTATGAAGATTGTAGTGTTCATCCATCTAAACACATGAGACATCGTACAGTGAGGTCATAGACAATCACTGTTATGGCTGCAGCCATTTCCCAAAGACCAAATAAGTCGATCCGACATTTCCAGCAGGGAGTGCATCAATTTTAATGGACAGCATTTATAAGATGCGACTTTTAGTAAGTAGAGCTGGGTTATGTATACTGACTGCTATGTCATACCATCTCCCATGCCTATACTTCACTTTAGTGACTGCACTTCGTGTCGGTACTAAAATCATGATTTACTTTATTCCAGAAAAGAATATATATCCAAGTAAAGACTTGTGGTTGGGAGTATAATCAAACAACTTCCATGGTGAGTTCTCCAACCTTTAATTGAACAATTGTCCACTTAAAGTTTTGGTTAACAACATGTGACAAGCGACATGCATCTGCTATCCTTTCTCAAGTGATGAAAGGTACCTCAAAATCCCCCTAAATACCCAAAGATGGGGAGTGAGCAAAGCTGGCCAGCCAATCAACACGTGTCACGTCACTCGCGGCACAGCCACTATATTTATACCGTTGCAAACTCAATTACATTCATGTAACGGAACATGGGATTGCACCAAATCGTGTTTACTTTCAATGAGAGTGACCTACTATTCCCTGATCTTATCTGAACATTTGGGTTGCAATCCAATGGGGCTGCATGAGTGTTTTGTTTGAACCGTTAATGTGCTAACGGTTTTTAAATTTGATATTGGCTAGAATTCACGAGCGTTGTGACATGAGTATTTGATTGGCTGTACAGTTTTGTCCATTCCCATCTTTGGGTATTGAGGGAGATTTTGAGGAAATCTTCATCACTCTTGAGAAAGGTGAGCTGATGCATGCGGCTTTCACATGTCGTTAACTGAAACTTTGAGTGTGTTTGTGTCATACACCGATTTATGATAGGCCTTTGTATCTCGGCTTGGAAATGACACATTTTTCCACATTTTTTCAAAACCATTGCTCCCAGAACTATCATTGGATTCAATATATATATATATATATATAAATATAAATATATATATACTCCTCCTATATATAGGAAATAAATAAATAAATATTCCAGGATGTAATTTTGATTTTAAAAAGCATCCAATGATAGTTCTGGAATATATCTATCTATAATTCCAGTAATCTCTGTACGTCTGTACGTTTGTACGTCTGTACGTTTGTTTGTCTGTGACCGCTGTTTCTCGACAACCACGGGTCCGATATACTTTTAACTTGCCAGGTATATTGCTGGGGACCCGAGGATGTGCCTTTTCAAGGTTTCATATTAATCGGACAATTACTTACCGAGCTATGTCCAAAAAACGATTCAACCAATCAGAGAGCAGCGAACGATCGCGTGTGCCGAACGTGGAGGACACACTCTGCCTCGGATGGCACATTTGAGAGCGTATTCATTTATTTCACGTTTGCAAACTATGTTGGCGTTAAACTATGTTTTAAAACTAATAAAACCGAATTTGCGATTCATTCGCTTTCCTGCGCGTTTGTGCACGCTATGGCGATTTCTTTACCAAACTCCGCAAGCCGTTCGCTTTGGACCAAACCATTGCATGTAAATAGAGGGGGGGGATTGTCACCGTACTCGCAAGCCGTTCGCTTTGGACCAAACCATTTCATGTAAATAGAGGGGGGGGATATAATTTTAGATATAGATATAGTACGGGCAATGCCCTAGTATATATAATTTTAGGGAATCTGCTTTCTTAAAATAAACAATGTTTGAAGATAAAATAGTGTGCCATTGTACAAGGTGTCTATTTGTGAATAAAGTTTAAATGTTTACAAAAATATAATTGAAGAGCAGTACTTATCTTCAGCGGCGCTGTAAGGGGGGGGAAAGTTAGGATGATTCCAAGGGCCCTGCATTGACAGGGGCCCTAAAAATAATTATTAGAACATTAGGTAAAAATGTGCGCGCGTGCTTCATAGGGGCCCATTGTGATATCTTTTCATGGGGCCCAAAATCCCTGGCGGCACCCCTGCTTATCTTTACATATAATTTAATAAACAAACAAAAATTTCCCACATATTAACAGTCCAAATTTCTATGGCAATCCTTTCACGTTGAAATTTGTAACGTTGAGCCCGAATCTCACAACGTTTGTTTTATGTAGTGGAGCCTTGCTCTAGGCAGAGCTTTTCAAATCTTGGTTATTCCTCAGCACATTCCTGACAAACAAAGATGAAAAGAGAAAAGAAAAACATTATTAAGATGTAGATTTTGATCAATTTGATTTTCATATATTTTTATAATTTTGCTTGTATTATATTGTAATAGTTATTATAAAATTTATAAAGTATGTTGTAATGATTTTGATAAACTTGATTTTCATAAATGCACGTCAAGTCAAATGTACAATATGCATTATGGGGCAGGTTGATTGTGAATATGTCAATGTGACACCACCGAACATGTGTTATGGTTAGCATAGTTACAAAATGGTAGCCCCAGAACAAAATGGCGGCTATATGATTTATCACGATTACAATTATGAATGAAGTCAGGCCAGTTGAGTTTTTCTTTTTCATTACTTTTCAATTGTACCCCGATCCTTTCCTATTCCATCTCAAGGCGCTGCATGACGTCATCGCCGGGCACCGAAGGGGGCCCGGCAATGATGCGTGCTGAAGGGGAGTACTCAGTTTTCACTCCAGTTGTTTTCTTGTTTGTTTGTCCAGGCGATGTCTCGGCCATCCTTTCAGTTAGGAAGATGAAATTTGGGCCAATAGTGCGCACGTGCTTTGGCAAAAACGGTATTTTTTATTTTTTGATTAATCAATTGATCGGTTAATGAAGTTGCACCTCTATATCTCCGAATCCGCTCAATGGAAAAAAAATGAAACGTGGTATGTTGTCAAGTACTCCCCATGGGGAATAAGATATGTTGATGATGGTGTCATCGGTGCCTTCATTATGATGTCATAATTCGACAAGTATAACGCTTCATCCAATCAGTATGAATATTTCCCTCTGCCACCAAAGGTGGATGGAAGTTATGTTTTCACCCCTGTCTGTCTGTTTGTGAAAAAATATCTCAAAAAGTTGTGGACGAATTCGGACGAGATTTGGCAGAGATGTAGCATATGTGACAAGGACGAAATGATTCGATTTTGGTGAAGATCCGGTTTCGGATCCGGCTACTAGAATTTTTTAAAAGTAATTCTTCACCTTTGGGAGCTTGGGCCAAAAACGATACATAGCAGGATATCTGAAAAAGTTATGGATGGATTTGGACGAAATGTGTTGGACAGGTTGGGTGTGTGACGAGGAAGAATCGATTCAAGTTTCGTGAAGATCCAGATCCGGATCCGGCTAGTATAATTTTTAAGTGATTCTTCACCATTGAGTGAAGAGATGTAGGTATGCTCTCTACTGAGTGCCTTTCTAGTTTTTCTCTGAAACTGTTTGTCCGATGGACACAAAATTTTCATTATAGGAGCCCCTCCTCCTGTATCATTTTGTAATGATAATCATAACGTCATAGGTCACGTGGTACAGCTGCCATCTTGGAAAAAACAAAAAATGTTTCACCTCTATCTCCAAAACTGATCCACAAATTTATATTATGAAGTTATACATTCAATTTATTTCCCTCTGCCCGCAGCACCTGTTCAACCTCCAAAGATGAAAAGAGAAAATTAAAAACATCCATTATTATTTTGACAAATGCACATAATGTATATTTTTGTGTATTTTTGAAGACATAGATTTCTTTGATAAATGCACATCTTATTATAATTCACCAAATGTCTGTCTGTCTGTCTGTCTGTCTGTCTATTCCCAGGTACCGCAAAAACGGCTGAACCGATCACAACGAAATTTTGGGTGGGTAATCCTGGGACCCCGTGGAGTAAAATAGGCTGTATTGTTTTTCCAATTTTTCCAATTTTCCAGTTTTTCCAAACACGATGGAGTAGTATTTACCGATATGAACAGTGATGTGGCTTTTATTGAAATTCTATAAATACTGTTTAGATTTTGATGATTTGCATGTGATATGATTTAACGGATGTTTATATAAATCGTTTAAAATAAAAAAAGCCTTCAATTTCTGATATTTTGCCTTTTTATTTGGGCCTTCCAATTGAAGCCCCGCCCATAGGGTGGGTACCGTTGCTAGTATATATGTAATCTAAACAATACAACATGAGAGATATAAATGTGTCAATTCATAAAAATTGAAATAAATTGCACTCATTTATTTATTTATTTTTAAACAAGGTGTTATCGTCACCTTTTCATTAGAAATAAAAGTTCACTTGTGTTTTTTTTATTTTAGAAGAAGTATTTTTATTATCTTTCAGTTTTCTATTTCATTACCTTTCGTATAGGCAATGAAGGCATTGGAGCGTGGTACAGGAGAGCTGGCTCTGCCTCCAGGAACATGCCCTGCATGCTCCTTCTCAGAGGAAATTAATGAGAATAAAGCATCTAAGCTGTACATCTCTTTCTCTGTTGAAGAGGACGATATGGTAATCTGCTCCTTTTGTTTCTCCTTTTCTTCTTCCTCAGCGGAGGAGATAAATGAGATATTTGTCATTTATTTTTGCTGGAATAAAACAAAAAACAAAATGTAAAAGTTACAAAATGTATATTATCAGGTTATACATTCAATTTATTTCCTTCTGCCATGTTCTTCTGCAATAGAATATAGAATATATATTTTTTATGTTGGAGGCTTCAGGCACGGACTATATAGTCCTCATCGAGGCCAGGCCTTAAATAAAAGAAGAAAAGTGTATGATGAAAAGTGTATGATGAAAAGTGTATGATGAAAAGTGTATGATGAAAAGTGTATGATGTTTGTTTGCGAGAAAGAGAGATTGAAGCTCGCCTGGTAGTTTGAGTTTGAGTGAGACAGAAAGTAAGACCAGCAATCCTGACACGGAGAGTGTAAGATGGTTCCGGGCACCACTTTAATGCTCCTAAGTCAGGATGGTAGTACTCCCTTGGGCGGTTGCTGTCTACAAACTACTACCGAAAATAAAAAAATAAAATGGTAAAAAATGTGTCAGTACAAATGGGTTTTTACCTCTTGCACCCAAAGCAACAACAGCTTTACTTCATCAGGGAGGAGGAGGGGTATAAGGAGGAGGAGGAGGAGGATGAGGAGGGGTATAAGGAGGAGGAGTAGGGGTAGAATGAGGAGGTGGGGTAGAAGGAAGAGGAGGAGGCATAGAAGGAATAGGAGTAGGGGTAGAAGGAGGAGGAGTAGGGGTAGAAGGAGGAGGAGTAGGGGTAGAAGGAGGAGTAGGGGTAGAAGGAGGAGGAGTAGGGGTAGAAGGAGGAGGAGAGGTTTGAGATGGAGGAGTAGAAGGAAGAGGTGGAGGAGGAGGAAGATGTTTGACATTTTCTTTCGTATACAACATGTCCACTTTTTAAATTATTGTTCATTTTCTTGTTTGTGTGTGTGAATGAGCTGTTCATGGATTCTTTGATTCAACGATCCTCAACACTGGACCGGCTGTGGTGGATCTATTGCTTATTCCCCAAGATCCCTGGACCTGTCTTCCTGTAAAAAAAAATTTTGTTGGGTTTCATCGAGGACATAGTTTATACCTCTCGCCTACAGTCCTTGGATGAGCTACAATATCGCTTCACTAATGCTGTTCAGGACATGTCCTGAGCCATCTGTGCAAAGGTTATAGACAATTTTGACCACAGTCTCCGAAGTGTATTGAAAAAAATGGTGGACATGTTGAATACAAAAGAAAACTTCAAACATTACTCTCACAGTTCCATATTCAACTGGAAAGTTGTGTATGCTTATTGTATTCAATAAACAATGTTTTATGGGCTTGTATTCAATAAATAAAAAAGGCATCCACATAAGGGACATGTACAGAAGTCACCATAAAGTCTTGACACCAGATCTCAAGAGACTTTTCCATGTTGGTTTATGCAAGTTTTAAATGTTGCATGGAATACATTATTTCTGGATAGACTGTCTATCTTTTCCTGTTCGGGATTAAAAAAAATTCTGGTAACACAGTGAGATGGAACATTCTGGAAACACAGTGAGACTATATTGTGGTGACGGGTGGGATTACCGTGCTGTCAACTGTGGTTTATCAAATGCAGGAAGAGATAAAAAGCACACCTGAGCATTACACACAAAGAGACGTAGTACAATAAACTGCTGTGCCTGTTTGCCCAAATTGATGAAGTTTAAATGTTACGATAGTTTCCTCCATCCTCCATCCGATCCGAAGTATGTTGTGAACCATTATTGCATCACATTGCCAAAGGCACAATTAAATATACCTGGAACCGGATAAAATCGCACCACCTATGATGCGATTGAGTAGCCCATCAGAAAACTAGTACCATGACCGCATTACCTTATTACCACTAAGGAACACATGGTGCAAAATAGTTCTGATCTTGAACCAGTTACACAATAAACAACAACGTCTTGACCAGGTAGTATACAGTATATATACCTTTATGCCCCCTTAGTGTATTCCATGCCTTTATTTACCGTAAATGTATGCCGTGCATTCACTGCACAACGCTCTGTCCTCAATGTTCACACAACAGGCCCGTCATACACGACTACGGGCTTACACTGATCCAGGGACAGGACTTGTACCTTGGCCACTGTACAAACCTCTAATGTACTGTTACCTTCATTGTCTTTCCTCATTGTGCCAGATTGCATTGTTACTGCCCTCTTTGTGACACAATGCACCATTGCACCATGCTCACTGTGTATCTATCTTTAAGCACCTTTGTCCAGCTGCCTCCATTTTGGCTGCCTCTTTGGATGATGAAGATTCATTTTTATGTGGAAGGCGAGATGCAAGTCTGGTCTCCTCATGGAGGCGTGGGTTCGAATCCCACTTCTGACACCAAGATGTGGAAGGCGAGATGAGAACAACTGATCTGGCTTCAACAGTTTATTGAGCATTGCAGCATTGCATGAAATTGAAAATTGCATTGCATGAAAATTTAATTGAGCATGAAAAACCCCCTGATGACAGCTACACGGACATAGTAGAGATTACGGATTAGTCCCAATGTCCACGACTCATCGGTCATCGACCGCATGGCTCGCATCAAGATGGAGGAACCCATGACGACGAGGATCATGGGAGTTTATAACAGTTTTTGCTATAAATGCATTAGAAGTATTTTACTTATCACGGTCATCTCAAAAATATCATCCAAATATTCTCAAGTAACAACTTTAAAAAAAAAACGGAAAACATTTGTTCAACCAACAACTCCGTGCACCAATTAATTCACGGAACTCACCGACCGGCACAATAACCGAGAATCATCGAGAATTCACAGAAGAATAGTAATGAATGGCTGGTTACATCGATATCTACTTTACATATATTACCCCACATGTGTGAAGCAAAAAATGGGGTTAAGGAATCGGTTCACTTCAGTCTGCCTGTCCTGTCTACAAACGCAATTTATGATTGAGGAACAACTGAATTTCAATTGAATGTTATATTTTGAACACGAATCGGAACATGAATCTGAAAACAAACCTGTAGGTTTACCGTAATTTGGCCCTGAATTCACCCCGATCACGCATGCGCAGAGAGGAGTGAGATTATTATTTTTACTCTCTCTGCTTGTCTGGCAGTGAAACAAAATTGGAAATCATTCCAAACTGGAAACTTAATGTTTTTCAGGATGCCATAAAGGACACAAACAACAGGCACGAATAACTAATGTAATGTGTTAAATAAGGTGGTGTAATAGACGCTGCATCAACGGCGATAAACCTCTGGAAAAACAAATTATTTGACATTTAAAATCTTTATTCTGTTTCAATTGATTTATATACTCGAACTCTGTGATCACAAAATTCCCTTTTGCAGCACTTTCAAAACCTTCCATTTCGAAGTAATTGGATAAAATATTACAGCATTTTATGTCGTCATGGCCAATCAAATGTGCTACTTGTTGACCCTGGTCGTTGGCTGGTCGTTGTTTATCAAGTCTGCGCAGGGTAAGGTGTTCCATGAACTCTGGGTTTCTACGTACCTGTTACAATGAAGCAGATTGTTTGTACTGTAACTAAATTTTATCACTGAAATCTTTTCCTTCATTTCCTGTCATAGAATTGTTAGCATTATTTATAAGCTTTGACTTGCTCATCATTAGTGATGGAATTACCTAATGAGGAAAAATTAGGAAATTATTTAATGAAGAAATTCCATCACCACTCGGAAGTGCTGATGGAAGCAAATCAACTCTGCTTGGAAATGAGTCAACATCACCGCATTACATAAACAAGGTGCAAAAACCGGTCCCCGTAAGAACAGACTATCAGCTTACTTTGAATCATCAGCAAGGTCATGGGATCCATCATTGCACTTCATATAAAATCCTTCCTTCTCCAGCGACCTCATCTCAGATCACCAATTTGGATTCAGACCAGGTCACTCAAACCACCTTGGACTTGCTGCTTGTACTCACTCAACAATGAATGGAGGCCCTCAATGTCAGACATGAGATCATGGCTGTCTCCCAACACACATCTCGAGCTTTCTATACAATCGGCATCCTGCCTTCCTCTCCAAACTCTGTCTATGGCATCAAAGGCCAACTCCACTCTTGGATTACTGTCTTCCTCCACTCTCGTAGCCGATGTGTGGCTCTCAACGGAATCTTTACATCTCCTCTCCCTGTCAAACCTAGAGTGCCCCAAGCCAGTGTTCTAGGTCCCCATTATATTCCTAATCTTCATCAACAATCTCTCGCTCTCTGGAAAATCCTCTTTATCTATTTGTTGACGACTCCATCCTCTGCTGTGACATCCCTCATCCTTCAGACAGGTGGGCTGCAGCCTCTTCCCTCTCTTCAGACCTTGACAAAATCACAAACTGGTCAAACACTTGGGACTTTCAATCCTGACAAATTTCACACTCTCACTATCTCTCTCTCAAAAAGGACTGGCTGGAAATCCATCCCATCTACTTTCGTTACAATCCTCCTCAAGAAATTCAGTCATTCAACCTCCTGGGTCTAGCTGTCAGCCATTCTCTTTCTTGGGCAAACCACTTTTAGAAGTTGTCCTCCACAACCAAAGCCAGTGCAGCCGACTGGGCATCATCCATCGAGAAAAGTCCTTCCTTGACACTCCTGAACTCTTATCCACCGACAAGGCTTTCATCTACATCTTGATGGAGTACAGATCATTCTGTTCTGTTGCGTCCTGAGTTCTAGCTCTGAGTTCTAGAATTTGTACACACCAAAATCACACCATTGAATGACGATTCCATCCTAAACATTTGAAGGTTCCCCATAGTTATCATTTGGGACACTAAAATGCAATATTGTGATGTCGAAATACTGTGCTCCCCAATAAAGTATTTGATTTCAATTGGGGAAAAGTATCTTTGTCGGAATCTAGATGACAATGATGCTTTCAAATTCAACGGTGCAAAATCAACAACATGTAATATTCCATCTGGTGAAACTGCCAAAATCAAGACTCTCTGCTCACCTTCACTCTTTCATTCCTCTTTTCTCCCGCCTCTGGAACAAACTCCCTCACTCTCTTCAATCCCACTCATCCTTCCAGGTCTTTAAAACAGTTGTTCACCACCATCTCTTATCCTCCCCCATCCAAAACCTTGATCTTTTCTACCCCTGTTAATTCACCCCAGATCCACTTTTCTGAAATACCGACTTCTTTCCTCGAAGTCCTAGCAGTGTCCATGTGTTTTTCTTACCTCACCCCCCACGTAACCCCCACCACCCTTCCCATGCCTCCTCCCCCCATGCCCTCTACCTCCCACAGATCTCCCGATGTCCCTGCTCTCAAATATTGTACTTCTGTGCTTCCCTCTCACTCCCCATCTTGTCTTCCGCTCCCTTTATTTCGTTTGTGTCCGTTTCTTTTTTTTGTCATTAATGTGAGCTCTTACACGAGCCTCGATCCTGTATCCGGGTATTTTGTTTATCCGGTTCCAGGTATTTTGTAAAATACCCCCCCCCCCCCCCCCCCCCCGCGCAAACGTACCCATTTGTTTGCCAACAGGTACGTTTTTCATGGAAGTCCTTCACGAACTTGCTATCCATGTCTGACGTGCAACTGAAGGTGCTACAGGAATGTAGAATTTATTGGTTTCATGCTTTACCATTCGCCTTTCTGCATTGTCTGTTTGCTTCTGTCCTCCCACCCATGCGTAGCACGGATACCTCACCAGTCAGTTACACCTCACCAGTCAGTTACATATGTGTAAAGAGAGACCAAAACAAATTTCAGACATTAACAACACTACAAGTCATCCTCATAATGTGAGACAACTCTGCGGTTTACAGGAGGACATTAACCAGAGAAGGACTAGAGTCTTTAATGGTCTTTCCACGAGACATAAATAAATGTGACTTGAGTCTGAGTCTGTGACTCGAGTAGTATAAGCCTAGTGTACACTGCGGACACATTATATGGGACATACCCCTTGGGGTTGTGTACAATTTTTGTTCTATAAAGCATCGCATCAGCACATTTTTCAAAGTTCTCTCTCACCTGTACTATCACAAAAATGGGCCCCGCCCTCTGTACCTTTACCCATTAGTCAGTGAAGTCATGGGGCTTTACCCATTGGTTAAATGCACAGATGTATCATGGGGAAGTAGATTTTGTTGATATTTTTATGGTATACAAGCATTATGCTCCATTAGTGAGATACCCGTGCTACACACGGGTGGGAGGGCAGAAGCAAACGGGCAATGCAGATACGGCGAATGCGAAAGCATGAAACCAATAAATTCCACATTGGTGTAGCACCTTCAGTCGCATGTCAGACATGAAGAGCAAGTTCGTGAAGGACTTCCATGAAAAACGTACCCATTCTCAAACAAACGGGTACGTTCACGTATAGAAACATCGATCGTGGGACTGTGTCGAATCTGCATATGGCGATCCGCGAAGTTCACGTTCAGAAAGTAGAAACTATCACGGCATGTTGTCATATACTTGAACTCGATATCTCTTTTTTTCATTCCAAACAGCATAACTCCAATCACAAATTAATCACAAATATAAACTTTAAACAACATTGTTAATGTTTCCTTCATTGTAAAAACTATCAAGTCAACAGTTAAAAGGATTTTGAGCCGATAGGTGTTACGGCCTTGGCAAGATCGATGGAGACAGCGATCTGTTGGCTTATACACCACCCAAATAGCTATGTGGAATTCTCTCATGTGGAATATCCACATAGATTAAACCCACGTCGTTTGAACTTTGGCCGAGGTCATTATTTACTTTTAATGATGTTTATATACGAATCAAAAAGAAGATAATTGGTTTTGGGCCGTCCTTTCCGCATATCTTGTGGGATTGTGAGTTAGAAAGACGACCGTGATGGCGGGGAGGGGGTTGGCATTCTCTCAAGCAGGGATTCAACCCATGTCCTTATAAAAGGTCTTTCTCCGAGTGCAGCGATCGGTGCAGCCGTTTGTGTGGCACCTGGGAAAATAACGTTATGCAGGAGTCCAAACCTGAAAATGCTGAAGGCCAAAGCTGAAATTGCAAAAACAATATAGCCTATTTTACTCTTGGGGATCTCAGGATTATCCACCCAAAATATCGTTGTGATCGGTTCAGCCGTTTTTGCGGTACCTTCGAACGAACGGACGGACAGACGGACAGACGGACGGTCAGACAGACGGACGGACATTTGGTGAATTATAGTAAGATGACATGTGCAAAGGCAGATAATTTCCATCTTTGGTCCACGTGACATAAACATGTGTTTCATAGTCAGACTGGCCATTTTGTTCCACGTGACATAAACATGTGTTTCATAGACGGGACTGGCCATTGTTGTCCCACGTGACATAAACATGTTTCATAGGTGGAGACTGGCCATCGTTGTCCCATGTGACATAAACATGTTTCATAGGTGGAGACTGGCCATCTTTGTTCCACGTGACATAAACATGCGTTTCATAGATGGGACTGGCCATCGTTGTCCCACGTGACATGAACATGTGTTTCATAGGTGGAGATTGGCCATCTTTGTTCCACGTTACATAAACATTCGTTTTATAGGTGGGACTGGCCATCTTTGTTCCACATGACATAAACATGTGTTTCATAGTCAGAGACTGGCCATTTTGTTCCACGTGACATAAACATGTGTTTCATAGACGGGACTGGCCATCGTTGTCCCATGTGACATAAACGTGTTTCATAGGTGGAGACTGGCCATCGTTGTCCCACGTGACATAAACATGTTTCATAGGTTGAGACTGGCCATCTTTGTTCCATGTGACATAAACATGCGTTTCATAGACAGGACAGGCCATCGTTGTCACACGTGACATAAACATGTGTTTCATAGGTGGAGACCTGCCATCATTGTCCCACGTGACATGAATATGCGTTTCATAGACGGGACTGGCCATCGTTGTCCCACGTGACATAAACATGTGTTTCATAGGTGGCGACTGGCCAGCTTTGCTCCACGTGACATAAACATGTGTTTCATAGGTGGCGACTGGCCATCTTTGTTCCACGTGACATAAACATGCGTTTCATAGACGGGACTGGCCATCGTTGTCCCACGTGACATAAACATGTGTTTCATAGGTGGAGACCTGCCATCATTGTTCCACGTGACATGAACATGCGTTTCATAGGTGGAGACTGGCCATCTTTGCTCCACGTGACATAAACATGCGTTTCATAGGCGGGACTGGTCATCATTGGTCCACCTGACAAAAACATGTTTCCCATAACATATTGGGTAAGTGTATGCCCTGCACCTTTATGTTTTAAGATTGGTATTTGTAAGATCTGGAAACGAGTTTAATAAATTCAAAAGTGGGAATAAATAAACAATTTTTGAAGATGGAGGTCTTAAACTACCTTCCTCTCCCCTTCCTCGCCAATGCTTTAAAGGTTTTAAAGGTTCCAGTGTAGTGCCTGAACAGAAGAAAGAGACGATCACTCAGAGTAGCCTCAGGAAATGTGTTGTTGCAACAACAACCTTTCCTTTGGCGAGGAAGCTCCTAAATACATAGTGGGAGAGGAAGTGAAATGGTGGGAAAAGCAGGCTGGAATTTGCTACTCTTACTGGCAAATTATTTCACATATCACATCAAAAAATGGACGTAAATCGATGCGCTTAACCTCCTTGCATCGTCGCATATGGGGATGACTGAACTGTGGTGTGAATAAACACTTGTAACCCTGTCTTACAAGATGGCGGCGGACTTCCCTCAGCTGCCTTGCCTGGGTTTGAACCTTGACCCAATTATAAACTGTCTGGTGCTTCACATCCACTTTTTTGCTTTTGTTCATACTTGGCAAGAAGAAAATACATGACGGTATGCATATGCACCCATTTATTTTGCGATGCGATCGAAGATGGCTGACTGGTGGCCATTTTAGTTGTAAAAAACCTGATGTTGAACACGTCCTCAACCATTTCTCGGACAGATTTACCGATCTTGTTCAATCTTGGCACACAGATCATGAATTATGTCTTACATATGCACTCTTTTTTTAAAGATCAGATCCAAGATGGCCGACTGTCGGCCATTTTGTTACTTAAATGTGTCCACATCCATTTCTCGGAGATGCATGGTCCAATTTTCTTCAAACGTTACACAAAGACAGAACATGCGCATACACATACGCAGAAGATTTTGTTTTGGCATCCGACAAAATATGGCTGACTGACAGCCTTTAACTCTGTACCACAACATTTAAAGTCTTTTTCTTCTTGTTGTCGGTAGTAATGGCTATAGTCGCTCTTGTTTACAGGCCTGAATAATGGAAACCGATCGTGGATACATATCTCATTTTGTTTTCCTTGGACATGCAAAGAAGGTACAAGAGATTCTTTCAGATAGACATAGTCACAAGTGTTCAGTTAACGCTTTTGGGGCTACCATTAAAAAAACTCCCAGTGCAAGTTTCATATGATTAATGTAAACAGCTCTTTTTATTTCCTTTTCAACTCTTACTTCCTAGCTAAGATCTTCCCAGCCCTGGAAGCATCTTAGTCCACCCTACAAGGAACCCTCTTCATTGTGGATGTATCCTTCCTATATAAAGGTAACCAGGAATGAACACACCCATCTCACACAACAAAAAAACCCACTGCCAATCAGTCCCCATGGACCGGCCCTTTCCCTTTTGTCTCTCTCTTTCTCTCTCTCTCTCTCTCTCTCTCTCTCTCTCTCTCTCTCTCTCTCTCTCTCTCTCTCACTCTCTAACTCTATCGTGGCCCTGACTTCGTAAATGGGGTGGGGGGGGGGGGGGGGGGGGGGGGAGGGGGGAGTACACAATCCTGGACGTGGGGGATCTCTGGGTCGCTCCTGCGAGATAGATCGGGTGTTTCCGTGCCATAGGCTTGTTCAAGAGAACTGTCCAGGGCTATACAACAACAAAAACAACAACCGACCAAAACTGGAAAGAAATCCTTTACTATGGCTGACTGATCCTCCTTTGAATGAAACGACATATCTCTCCCGATGCATCCAATTATTATATTGGCCTTTATTTATTTATTTCTGCCCGGCTACTTGAGTGCTTTGTTTACAATTGCTCCAAAAAAGGTTTCTCCTTGAGAGTGCCAGAAAGAGAATCTCTCCTTTACAAAAATAATTCCAATCATTATTGTTTCTGCCTATTCTCATTACCTACATTAAATTCCATCTGCCATTTCCTGGCCCATTACCCTAAAGTCTTTATTCTGCACCTGTTTATTTTCTTTCCAACTCTTTACAACTCCTAGGTAAGTGTCATCTGAACATTTATATAACATCAGCATATTTCTTCATGTACATTTATCTAACTTGCAAATAACTTGTACATTTATCTAACTTGCAAATGGCAATGGGCCCAGAAAGACCCAAGCAATGCTGCAATAACTGCTGCCTTCCATCCTGACGTATTCCTGTTGACTACATCAAATCATGCAGGCCCCAGTAAGCACCAATAGGTACAGCTGCCAAGCAGGCAAGGTTCGAGTCTGACAGAGTGTTCTTCATTTGGGACTGTGCGGGCATCATTTGCCAGGTGTTAAGTATACTTCCAAAGGACAATTGGGAGGGGTGGCATTAAGAGACTGCATTATACAGATTGCAGACCAAATGGCAATCTTTATGACGATTTTCTTTCAAACAGAGCAAGGTGTGGTGGGATGAGCGTTTCCAATTGCACTGACCGTCAACCAATCATGAGCACTCCAACCTGCACCAGCCACCAACCTAACCAAGTACCATCCATAGTGCAGACTGTAAGATCTATAGGACCACCTTCACTTCAGTGCACAAGATGATGATGGCATTAGTTCTTACCATGGCATAATGGTAAGATGTTTATTGAAATCATTTCATCTTCCACACCTCCTCCGAACACTTCCTTCTTGGAAGGATGCTCAATAGCTGACACGTGACACGTATACCCAATCCTCGATGAAGACCACTGAGTGGTCCAAATTTTGGACGTGGGCTTTGCTGGTGAACAGCTGTACTAGATAGTTGTTTCTTCATTTTTTAATATGGATCTTCCAAATATTACGATTGGTGTTTTTGCCATCTTGTCCATGTTACTCTCTACTTTCTGTTATTGGGCCAACATTATATCCGGTGAGCTATATTGCATTAGAAAGGCACAAAATTAACGAGTGATTTGTGTTTCGGGGAAAAATTTAAGTGCGGAGCTATGAAATTCTATCGCGGCCTGCCTGTAGCTTAGATATGAATAATCTTTGATGGATTTTGACTTACTAGGGCATGCCCGTACTATATATATATCTAAAATTATATCCCCCCCCTCTATTTACATGAAATGGTTTGGTCCATTCGCAAAGCCAAAGCGAACGGCTTGCGAGTACGGTGACAACCCCCCCCCCCCCTCTATTTACATGAAATGGTTTGGTCCAAAGCGAACGGCTTGCGAGTACGGTGACAATCCCCCCCCTCTATTTACATGAAATGGTTTGGTCCAAAGCGAACGGCTTGCGAGTACGGTGACAATCCCCCCCCTCTATTTACATGAAATGGTTTGGTCCAAAGCGAACGGCTTGCGGAGTTTGGTAAAGAAATCGCCATAGCGTGCACAAACGCGCAGGAAAGCGAAAGAATCGCAAATTAGTTTTAATTAGTTTTAAAACATAGTTTAACGCCAACATAGCGGCAACATAGTTTGCCAACGTGAAATAAATGAATACGCTCTCAAATGTGCCGTCCGAGGCAGAGTCTGTTCGCCACGTTCGGCACACGTGATAGCTCGCTGCTCTCTGATTGGTTGAATCGTTTTTTGGACATAGCTCGCTAACTACTTGTCCGATTAATATGAAACCTTGAAAAGGCACATCCTCGGGTCCCCAGCAATATACCTGGCAAGTTTCAAGTATATCGGACCCGTGGTTGTCGAGAAACAGCGGTCACAGACAGACACACAGAGATTACTGGCATTATAGATAGATATACATTAATATGAAGAAATCTATCTTAATGTCTTTGAAGATACAAATTTGCTGAAATTGTAAAATGTACCATAGGATACTTGCGGAAACATACTACATTCCTTCTTAAGTACGCAGGTGTGATGACTTATATAAAACTAGCAACGGTACCCGCCCTATGGGCGGGGCTTCAATTGGGAGGCCCAAATGAAAAGGCAAAATATCAGAAATTGAAAGCTTTTTTTATTTTAAACGATTCATATAAACATCCGTTAAATCATATCACACGCAAATCATCAAAATCTAAACAGTATTTGTAGAATTTCAATAAAAGCCACATCACTGTTCATATCGGTAAATATTATTCCATCGTGTTTGGAAAAACTGGAAAATTGGAAAAATATGGAAAAAATTGGAAAATAAATATAGCCTATTTTACTCCAGGGGGTCCCACCAGGATTACTCACGCAAAATTTCGTTGCGATTGGTTCAGCCGTTTTTGCGGTACCTGGGAACAGACAGACAGACAGGCGGATATTTGGTGAATTATAGTAAGATGGATAGGTTACCTGACTTGAATGCCTGAAGTCTTGATCTTTCACTAGTTTTGACCATTTCAGTGGCGTTTCTCCTGAAATGAAGTTTCACGCGTTTTCCCATGAAATGACGTTTATGTGTTTCCATGACTATTCATTTGTTCTGAGATTGAAGGTGTTGAATGGTCAATGATGGATCCCCGTTTGAACTAAGATTTGTGCAAGAACTTAGAATTTCATGAATGTGCCTGGAATCAGATATCAAGCATTCAAGGTCACCTGCCACAGATGGCTGAGCTCTAGGCCTTGGTGTATTACAGCTTGTCAATAAAACACGCATACTCATCTTGTAATTCATGTTTCTTATCAGACGCTCTGTGGTGGTTCCACTGGAGGTAAAGCTGCGATACTATCTCAATAGCCTTGATGTGATTGGATCCCAAGCCAATGGATCCCTATCCCCTGATGCAGCTGGCAGAGCATTCTTTGTTGAAGCTATTCATCAGACCTGCCGCACCGTCGTTTGGGAAAATTTCTACACGTGGATGCCATTTCACAGCCAAGCAGCCTTGGCTTGCAATAATTACATCTCGATGCCTTATTATATGCTTTGGTCTCATAATAACAATAAAAATGCTCTCAAGGCATGGCATGTAATCTTTATCCAGAAAAAAACAAATAAGAGCAGGTTTTGATCCACATATAAAGAGAATTTCTTGAAATGAAATTTCTCTAATTTATAGAAATTTCTAGAATGTATGACGAATAACATATCATAGTCACTGTTCGCTTGACTCAACTGGCAAACAAATGAGCGTATCATTCCAGGATGAATTAATCGTTGTTTGCAAAAGGAGTGGTTGCTGCGTCTTAATGAAGTATGACCGTGAAGAAAGCTTGGATCACATCCACGAGTGATTGGAAACTTGGAGCCTGTCCCCAGTGTTACATCATGAATTGTAGTCGTAACATGATCTTTCCATCTTCAAAGTGCTGGTTCATTTTATTCCTGGGATTTATGCAACGTAAGCCTCTAAAGCAAAGCCTGCGGCTCTAAACCGAGATTCCTTTGGTTTCAAAAAGACACTGCATTGTCTTCTGCTGCTATTGAAACATTTTTTCCTCTAACTTCACATTATCTACACAGTAAACTCTTATATGCAGTGGGTTTGAATATCGCGGTTTTGACTAATCACGGGCAACCTCTGATGTATAGATTTAGCTATGGTGGGGTTTAATTTTGACCAATCATGGGCAACCTCTTATGTACCGATTTAGTTATTGTAGAGTTTAATTTTGACCAATCACGTGTAACCACTTATGTACAGATTTAGCTATTGTGGGGTTTAATTTTGACCAATCACGGGCAACCTCTTAGGTACCGATTTAGTTATCACGGGATTAAATTCTGACCAATCATGGGCAACCTCTTATGTACCAATTTAGTTATTGCAGAGTTTAATTTTGACCAATTGTGGGCAACTTCTTATGTACAGATTTAGTTAACACAGTTTAATTTTGACCAATCACGGGCAACCTCTTATGCACAGATTTAGCGATGACAAATTTTAATTTTGACCAATCACGTGTAACCACTTATGTACAGATTTAGCTATTGTGGGGTTTAATTTTGACCAATCACGGGCAACCTCATATGTACCGATTTAGTTATAAAGGGGATTAAATTTTGACCAACCGTGGGCAACCTCATGTACCAATTTAGTTATTGCAGAGTTTAATTTTGACCAATTGTGGGTAACTTCTTATGTACAGATTTAGTTAACACAAAGTTTAATTTTGACCAATCACGTGTGACCCCTTATGTACATATTTAATACATACAGGAGTGAACAAGAAAGAGCAATAAGAGATTGCAGACCCTCGCCAGGACATATTTTTTATTGGTTTTTAAGGCTTTTGTTTTAAAATAAATATGGCTGCCGAACCACGTGACCGATGACGTCTTTTTTTTTTTTTTACTATTTAGTACTGTGAAAAGTACATATTTAGTACTTTTTGGAGCTTTTGTGTGAACTTTTTCAACATTGGAGGAGGGGGTGTTGCTGGACTGTGGTGCTATTCGGGGGAGCTGGGGGCCGTGTTGTGCTTGCTGGCCCGGAATTGAGAGGAGGGCGTTTTGGCGACCGCTTCACGGCCCGGTGCGCTCTTGTCATTGACCGGCGGCACCATTGTTGGAGCGTTTCCCACGCGAGTGGCTTCAGACCACCTTGTGCTGCTGACCTCACCAGTTTCAACGGCCGTCAAGCTCACCAAAGTGCTCGTTGGGACACCAAAGCTGAATGCCGGCTGGATAAAGGAATTTCCTGTTATTTTATTTTATTGGTGGAGAAAATAAAATGATGACGTCATTGGTCACGTGGTTCGGCCGCCATATTTATTTTAACACAAAAGCCTTAAAAACCAATAAAAAAAATGTCCGGGCGTGGGTCTGCAATCTCTTATTGCTCTTTCTTGTTCACTCCTGTAGTACAGAGGATATCATTAATATTTTGAGGCAACCAGGCAACCAATATCTCAGGCAACGTCTTATTTTTGTTTCACTACATCTATCTACCAGAAGCCTACCTTCACTGGGCACCATATTCGCTGGGATTCCTTCAGCTCCACGAGATACAAAATTGCCTTGATCAACATCCTTGGGAACAGAGCTCGGAGGATTTGCTCACCTTGTAATCTTCCTGCTGAAATGGACAAAATCATGAATATACTCGGTGACAATGGTTATTCAGAGTATATAATCAAGAGAAATGTGCCCAAGTCTCTCAAGACAACAAATGAACACAAGATCGGTCCTCACAATTGTCCGGTATATATCAGGATGCCATGGAAGGGACAATCATCACGAAGGTTTGAAGAACCAATCAAACATACGGTATCAAACACGTACCTGGCTGTGCAACCTCAAGTAATCTTCACTTCTCGCCGTCTGCTCACGTCAGTCAACAAGGATGTGCTGCCCACCTCACCAATCAGCAAAGTTACCGATGAGTTTAAGTGCCGATGTGAATCTTTACAACTTTAAAATTTACTTTGGGCTTTAAAATTTACGTGGGCCGTACAACCCAAAGGTTGGCTCATCGTATCAAACAGCATGTCCCCTTGGGGATTCGAAAAAAGAACTTGGGTGTGAGGACACAACCGCTACGAGCATGCAAGAACGTTCAAGGACCGTCGACCATTTTTTCTTTTTCTTCCATTGCACGGCACTTGGATGCCAACCCCGATTGTGCAGACCAGTACAATGCCAATATGTTCAAGATATTGAGTCGAGGTCATAGTACGTTACATCCACGTATGTTAGACGCAACCTTCATCCATTCCACGGACCCCACATTGTGTCGTCAAAAGGAATTTGTACATTCTCTCATTCTCTTTCAACACGGAAAGATTAAAGGTGTTTCCCCGACCACTGTCCAGGATAATGATGCAAATGGTGCGTCATCGCTGACAACTCTGCTTCAGCCAATCGGAGCCAGGGACAGTTTGCTGACTGAGTCAACCAATGGGCATTCAGAACACCAATGACATCATGACTGAAGAACTAATCGGTGTCGCGGTTACTTATACATGCTTATAAATGCATTAGTTCTCATCTCTTCCGGTCTCTTTGCTGTGAATCGCCTTAAAGAGTACAGCACGAAAAGCTTCGGTGTTATTGTCATTATGTCGTGTTTGTTTTCCTGTATATTAATAGTGGATTCTACCACCTCGGGTTTGAATAATGCCAGCAACATGATTATCAAGGGCCTTAATTATTCTGCTAAAGCTAAATGATAAAAGACATCCAGTTCATTAATTAATGGGTGAATATCAAATTGCGGTAGATTTTGGATATTTAAAATCCCCAAAAAAAATATGTTAAATTAAGAAAAAAAAATTCTTATAATGATGCAAAAATGATTAAGAAGAAACACTATACCCATGCGAAAACTGTTTGAAGTAAATTTATTAAATGCCAGAGATAATAAGAAGCAATGCGCAATACATTTTGTCCCCTCTGTTACGGTCAAGGGTGATATTGCAACTTATACTAAAATACTTGCTCATTTCTACAATTGTGCACAAACATGAGGCAATAAGTCCTCTTATCATATGTGGAACTTTTCGTTGTAATAATCATTGATGGTGGTGTATAATATTGCAATTAATATCTAGCGTATCCTGTCTGTACCACACAGTGCTAGCTATATTCAAAATTTGGTCCTTAAATACAAGAACAGTTTTAATTATGTGAATACATCCAAAACTTGTATAGTTGCAGGAGTGGAATAGAACAGATGCAATGGTAGAAATGAGTGCAGGTTCAGAAATATATCCATTTTTGCATGCAGTAACAGAGGGGACACCAAGTAACAGTGGGGACCAACAGTAACAGAAGGGACAACAAATTGATCCACATGACAATAGAAAGAAATGAAATGCATAATGTGGACAAGAATCATTATTGTAGTTGATGGAACTCTTCATGAGAAGTGGCATTGAATTGCATGCCAAATTGAGGGATTGATTTGGAGATGTCTGAGGGTCACTTTTTCCGGTGGTGGTATTTCACATATGAAGTTATCCTTATTGTACCAACATATATCATCCAACATGGGCCAAAAAAATCTGTTCTTGCCGACTTTATGCATGCATTTCACTTCAAGATCTTCATGGTCTTCATCAATGACAATTCCAGGATATGGTCGACCATCATAGCTCACCACAACATACTTGTTAAGTAGTGAGATATCAGTTGAATCAGTAAGACTCTTCAGCACACCATCTGGCACACTATCTGATTCAGGATCTGGCACACTCTCTGATTCAGGATCTGGCACACTCTCTGATTCAGGATCTGGCACACTCTCTGATTCAGGATCTGGCATCCGCTCTGGTTCAGGATCTGGTACATCATCTTCCATGGCACATTGCAGTTGGTTCGGGAAAGTGAATGTTTTTGGTTTAAAACATAGACATATTTCTCCTTTGGTGCACAAGCAACTGAGATCTCGAAACTGTATGCATCCATGTTTTGTTGTTAAGATTTGATGGATTTTCATTGTGCCTGGGACACTCGGAAGGTGCAGTTTTGCTGATTTGGTCACTGCAGAGTCAATATCCTTTACGTCTACCAAGTGCAGCTCAATGCGACAGTGTGCCTCCTCTAACAGATTAATCATTGTCACCGCATCTGGGCAATCTTTCCCTCTCTGTACCAGGTTGTCGGCCATTCGTTTCACAGTTGCGCCAACTCCATCAGGTGCCCCCTTCCCATGGCCTGCCTCATGGAAATTCCATGTCCCTGTAAAACAACATTCCAAAAAATTATTGATGAAATGATTGGTTAAGGGTCATCCATAATTCCTCTCCCTGTAGTACAAGCATCTAAAACATAATCTAAATAGTCAGATGGAAGGGATTGTAATAAATCATATGTACATGTGCTGTTTGAGGACAGCTAAAATTGTATACAGATTATTTGACATGGTTATTTATGAGATCACCATAGCTTACCAAAAGTAACCTTCCTTTGTGCCAGTTCTTTGGTGAACAGAAAGAAATTTAATTTCTGCCTGTACTGGGTCGTGGGCCCATCACTGAAGAAGTGCATGGTGTCCACTTCGTGCTTCTCCTGCAAGCTGTTGAGAATTGGCTTCAGGTGCTCCCATATGGCTGCTGGACCATGGTACAAGTTTTCTGAGATTGTGCAGAATGGTGCAGGGTTTGCATTTGGACCTACATAATACACACCAGTGTGTAAGCTGAGTTGTTTCTTTGATGCACCAAAGTGCATGCTCTGAATTTCACTGGACAATTTGCAGACATGGTTCTCCGCAAAATCTATGTGAATCAAACATTCGTTGGCAGACAATTTTTGTCTCAACTCTCGATAGAACTTGTATTGATGATTAATGTTCAGGTAATGACGCTTAAACTGCTGGAGCTGACTGGTGCATTGGTCAATGAGATCACTGACAGGTCCACTGATGGTTGTCTTCACAGTTGTTGTCACAGATTTGGAAGCTTCTTTGATAACACGTGTTTCTTTTATAGTCTTCCACTGCAGCCAAGTTGTTTGCTCATTTGGATCATCCATAACAAATTCTAGGTTCTTGCATGTTCTGCACTCTCCATACATGCAGCTCTGAGATTCTGTGTTGCAGGATATGCTATGAACAATAGTGTCCATGTTATCTGTTGAGAGAATCTTCAGAGTTTTCAGCTTAGACAAGGTAAGTTGTGTATTTTCATGTATCTTGCACAGACATGTTTGCCTATCCTTTTCAGTAGGTGTGACTATCCAGTATGGTTTTAGTCTGCAAAAGAGAGAATAACTGATGGATGAAGTTGGGTTCTCTGCGAGAAATCTCGAATGAATATTCTTTCTGGTGTCATTGAGTAGGCGCTTTTGGAGCTTCTTCTTCTTTCTGGTGACAGTGTTTTTCTTGCCAGTTGTCATCCTACTGTTGTAATCCAGGGCATAGAAATCTTCAACTTTCTTCTTGTACAGGACAGCAACAGTTGCACTTCTGCACCTATGGAAGCTGCTATCATTTTGGTCATTTTGAGGTTTTGGCCACCGTTTGGCAGAGAATCCAAGTTGTTGCTGCATATAGCTGCGAAGGCGGTACTTCTTTGCCACAGCTCCTGTAAACAACCGACAGTAAGCTTGCTTCAGTCTCTCTTGTTTTGTTGATTTGTATTTCCGTCGTATTTCGTCCACCAGCACGTTATGGAAAATCAGGGTCTTTTTCACAGCTGATGTGCTTGCCATTCTTAATAGGCACATTGCCTTTGCTCTTGGAGACTCAACGGTTATTTTTCGCCTGAGTCGCTCCCATCTTTTTCTGTATTTGTCAGCTTGTCGAGTCTGGTATTCAAGTTTGTCGGCCATTTCATCCATTTCTTTCAGTATCTTTTCTTTATTTCGTCTTCGTCTTCGCTCTCCAGTTGATCGTTGTGAGGAGGTCACACCCTCTATGATTTCTGTAGGTGAACCTGGCGGAGTTACCAGCTTGTCCAAAGTTCGTGCTCGTTCCTTCTCTAATTTTCTGTTCTTTGCTCGCCTCAACTTCCATTCTCTCCTTAACTTCCGAGCAGCCCTGTCACTCAACTCACTCACCAACTTAACCTTCCCCGTCTCCTTCCTCTTCTGCCATTGTAGCTTTTCCTTCTTCAAGTATTCTTCTCTCCTCACAGGATCACGATCTCTTCTCTGCCGGTACTGCCTCTGCTTCTCAGCTGCGCTTAGTGGCATACCTGAAACAAATAATGTATTTATGATGAGCACTTAGTGGCGTGTGAACATTCTCTTGAGTTTAGGAAGTGACACGGCACTGTGACGGAAGTGGGCGTGGTCAGAGTTCCACATGTCAATATTTAGGTGAGTAAAATACTGACGGCATACAGTATAATGCAATAAGGTGATTTAAACTATTAAGATTAAGAAAACAAAAATAATTGTACAAGATAGTAACCCTAATAAAATATAGTTACATTCATATACATATGAGACAGCTGCCGTCCCTTCATTGGGCGGTGTATATGAAACAGCTACCATTCCTTCATTGGGATGTATATTGTATATATATTACATTCTCGGGAAATATTACAATCATGAGCTTGCAAAATCATTAATTACTTAATTATGTCCCCACTGTTAGGCTTGGTCCCCCCCGTTACCGAAAATCAAGTAACAGAGAGGACAGTAACAGCGGAGACATTTCATGCACACAAATCTCACTGATTCCATTATTAATTCCCAAATTATCGCCCAATCACTCCCATGCCTCAATGAACTATTCTGTAATATAGTTGCGTGATTAGTGTTTTCGAATGTTTTATATTTATAAATGATGAATGTATAACAGTGTGGACAATTTCTGTTTGACGTGCAATACTCACCAACTTATTATTGAAAAAAATTTCCTCAATCACTTCTTTGTTCAACTTTTTTCTTCCATACTGGAAATGAGAACTTATATGCTGCAAACTGTACTGGACACATTAATGAAATATGGTAAAATCAGACACAGGCTGGCTTTATTGGACAGGGTAACAGGGGGGACTTCAACTCAGGGACATGTGCATTTCGGTTCAGTGATGAATATAAGGAGGTCACAAATTAGCTTATTTCGTCAGCACATTGTACAATACAAATCACTTGATGAAACAGGGGCTTAATATTTTCTCAACACATTGTTTACTGCGGATAAATGAAGTAACTTTCTGAAAATGTTCGTCTCGGACAGAGATATTTCATAGGTACACAGACTTTGAAATTTTTTTTCACACAAAAAATTAAATCCCAGATGTGAATTTCAACCATCATATCGTTAACTAATGTTTAATTAACCTGTACACAACAAAAAATAAGGACAATATTATCAGTAACAGCATTTAAACGGAAGATTAGTCCTTCGGACACAAAATCTACCGCGATTTGATAATCACCCTATAATACGATTCTTTTCAATGGGCCTAAGGGAAGTTGACTCAAAGAGGATGGTTGCTGTGGACGTTTCCTGGTGGAACGTTCTATTACCCCGATGGTTGTTCTGAATTTAGGATCAAAATATTAATGATATCTTCTGTACGACAGGATATCTTCTGTACGACAGGATATCTTCTGTACTTCTATTTTTTTCAGACTCTCCTCTGGCTTAGGTTCCTCTGCTTTCTCAGCCATCCAATCCTGCACAGTCACTGCAAGATGCATGCATTCTTAAAACAAGAAAGAGCAATCAGAGATTGCAGACCCTCGCCAGGACATGTTTTTAGTACTTTTAAAGATTTGATTTTATCTTTCCCCTTGTCTGTATTTGAGTCTGTACATGGAGGTACCTCAGTTATAATTTTAGTTTTTACCACAACTTTATTTCATTTTCACCTGTTTGATTTGTTTTCATGAAATCCCTATTGTTAAATTTTCTTGGTCGTGTTTGCATGTTTTGTGGTTTCGGCATAAACCCGTGTGCTTCCGTCCAGGTAAACGCTTTGTTTTCTTCCATCCGCGCACGCCAAAAATTACCGCCAATTTTTGGGCTGCCGCCTTGTTTTTCGTAAAAAAAACTAACGGCCATTCGTCACCCAAAGGTTTTAATCGCTGGGTGACACGACAATATTTACCAATCTCAGGCAACCTCTTATGCACCAATTTAGTTATTGCACTGATTAATTTTTACCAATCGTGGGACTGTTAATAACGACTGAAGCATAAAATGATGGAGAAACGTGATTATTGGTCACAGTTTCAACTTTACAAATATAATTGTAAATCAGTGGTGCTGCTGCAGTACAAGTGGTAACAGACACATACAGTGTACAGAACTCTACTGTACCTATCTCCAGGTCAACACTACATTTGGTGTAATTTTCCGTGTAATCATAAACAATTACTTTGTTTTCGGTTATTATTTCCCTGAGTGATTGCAACCTTGGCCCCAAAAGGAAAACTATTGCTAGTGGTGAACCAAGTGCAAAAATATCAAGGAAAGTTAGTATTTGACTCAGAAAGTGGAGGTTTTGGATAAGCTTGGTCAAGGTTAGTGTTCATTACTTTCAAAATCGAAGATTTTTCAAGTATATTGGTCGGCTGCATTTGTTATTCTGTCTGTCTGTTTGTCTATTTGTTTGTCTGTTTGTCACTGGCCTACAGGTCACAATTCTAAACCAATTGGATTTGGAAATTGGATTTGGTCCGAAACGGGGTCTTATGGATTGGGTCTAGTCCGTCTGTTTGTCCGGCCGTCCGCAATCACATCTCGGAGATGCATGGACTGATTTTGTTCAGAGATTGCAGACCCTCGCCAGGACATGTTTTTAGTAGTTTTTAAGATTTAATTTGATCTTTCCCCTTGTCTGTATTTGAGTCCGTACATGGAGATACCTCAGTTATAATTTTAGTTTTTACCACAACTTTATTTCATTTTCACCTGTTTGATTTGTTTTCATGAAATCCCTATTGTTAAATTTTCTTGGTCATGTTTGCATTTTTGTGGTTTTGGTATAAACCCGTGTGCTTCCGTCCAGGTAAACGCTTGGTTTCCTTCCATCCCGCGTATGACTGATTTTGTATGGAGGTTTATACATATACACATCATTTTGTTTTACGATGCGATTAAAGATGGCCGACTGGCAGCCATTAACCCCATTCAGCAAAATTACTAAAACCATGGGGGCTATGATATTTTATGTCTTTTTCATCTTGTTAGACTGTGACTTGAGCCTTGATCAATGTCAATAATACAGATTTTCTTTTGGAGGTTCAACCTTGAGTTTATTGACTATTCCAGCTAAATATCTGCAGATCTGTGTTCACAATACAGTAATTTATTTGTGGCCTCGACAGTAATACATTGGAATCTACAATTTACCAAGTTTCATTGGAACATACAGGTATCAATATGACTTGGAGTCGAATCCTGGGTTGAGTCACAAAATGTTGCCAACAATCTATCTATAATTCCAGTAATCTCTGTGTGTATGTTTGTATGTTTGTATGTATGTATGTATGTTTGTCTGTGACCGCTGTTTCTCGACAACTACCGGTCCGATATACTTTAAACTTGCCAGGTATATTGCTGGGGACCCGAGGATGTGCCTTTTCAAGGTTTGAAATTAATCGGACAAGTAGTTACCGAGCTATGGCGATTTAGCCGTTCGCCGTTCGCTTTGGCGTTGCGAATGGACCAAACCATTTCATGTAAATAGAGGGGGGGGGGGGGGGGTTCTGTGGTCGTTGCGAATGGACCAAACCATTTCATGTAAATAGAGGGGGGGGATTGTCACCGTACTCGCAAGCCGTTCGCCGTTCGCTTTGGCGTTGCGAATGAACCAAACCATTTCATGGACCAAACCATTTCATGTAAATAGAGGGGGGGGGGGGGATTGTCACCGTACTCGCACCCACGTACCCACGTACCCACGTACGGGCATTGCACCCACGTACGGGCATGCCCTAGTATGTTGAAAATGATGTAACTTCCTTCGAAGTTTTTTTTCTCTCATTCCGTATTAATTTTTTAAAATCCATTTCTACTTAATTAAATCTCCCTTTCCGTATTTAATATGTGCAATTTATTAAATTGTGCAATTGCAATTAAGTATTAATTAATTAATTATTAATAATGAATTAATTCGATATTAATATTAAATATTGCAATTAAATATGTGCAATTTAATGTTTTAATATGTTATGAGATGAGGCAAACGTGAGTGTCACAAGAAACGAGTGAAGGGGTTAGAAATGGATGGTGGATGCAATACAAGATGGCGGTCACAGGTCATGACCTCAAAATAGCATGCACGGTTTGTCTGTTTCTCCTCCCACTTTGCACAGCTGCCGCTCGCTTAGCGCCAGGTCTGTTGCTCAGTCACTGGCGGTACGTGCTGTGTCTCTTGTTGCTCTTTTCCGTCTTCCTACCCTTTACTTTGGTTCTTTCTGCTGTCCGAGTGTTGGTGTCCTTTTCTATCGTCTTGTCTACTGAGCGAGAGAGGGAGAGACAGCGCGGTTAAAGTTTGCCACTTTAGGTGGTTAACGGGATTTATTTATTTATATTTATATTTATATATACTGTATATA
Organism: Myxine glutinosa; assembly: GCF_964187855.1. Classification (NCBI taxonomy): domain Eukaryota; kingdom Metazoa; phylum Chordata; class Myxini; order Myxiniformes; family Myxinidae; genus Myxine; species Myxine glutinosa. The sequence goes on along the minus strand of NC_136269.1, from coordinate 37,716,720 downwards.
TATTTTTTCCCAGTTATTGTTGTTGTTGTTATTTTTCATTTATTTAGGCTTTATAAACCTTAGTACCATTTATTGGTTATTTTTCGTTTAGTTACTTCAAATGGCCAGCAAGAATAGTCCAAGTACTGCCGGTTGCGACGCCGATGAGGTGTTAACAGATGAACACGGCATGTGTTTTGTCCCACCGGAAGATGTCTCGCTGGAGGAGACGCTCCTCGCAATCGGAGGATTGATCGGTTGGGAGAACATCCGGGCAGCGTCCCGAATGCACCACAGGGTGGTTGTTTTCGTTTCACGTGTCCGTTTCGCGCGCGTCGTCGTGCAGAACGGACTCAGCATATCGAAACGTTTAGACGGTTTTGTTATGTTGTTTTGAAGGATGGTTTGACGCAATTGAATGTCTCTCTCGTGTTTAAGTCGGCAAAACGTGAGCACAGGATTTTTGCGGCAACGGAGAGGTTGATTTGTTACGGGTGTGGTGTACATGGACACACTCGGCAGTATTGTCCTGATGGGGAGAAAACGCATGCCTCAGCAGCCGGACCAGCCCCACCCGTGACCACTAGGGATGATTCTATAGATGTTTCGCCTTCAGTGCGGGAATCTACATCGGACCATCAAGGTACGGCTAAGAGTGGTGCTGATGAGACCCATACGGATGTGCTTCGTGTAAGCGATGAGTCATCCAGTACAGCTGGCCATCGTGCAACCGATGAGTCAGCAAATGTAAGGGAGAAGCCTCTACCTGTAGAGGGAATGATTTGCGAGGAGCAGCAGATTGTAGATGCGGCGTCTCGACAAAAATTTGAAACGGTCACTTTTAAGTACTAGGAATGCGGACAAAGGTGTTAAAGTGTTGGTGGTGCAGACAGCAAGCAGTTTAAACGGTTCAGATAGTCCTTCACATGAAGATCAGCAAGGTGGTGAAACTATGGCTGACATGATACCACCTGCTCAGGATGAAGGGGAACGTTTTCCTGAAGGTTGTAAATCAACCTGCGAAACCGAACAGCCTACTGATGACCATATCAATTCTAATGGGGAATGAAAAATACCCATTACCGCTAATAACGGCTCCTCCCTCCCCATTGCAATGAGGCATGAGGATAAAGAGGATGAGGAATCCAAGGTAGATGGGGATGGAACAGGTGTTTCTGTGCAGGTTCAGGAGGAACTCATTACTAGTGTCACTAAGGGAATTCTAACTACCGAGACACTGATCGGCCATGAGGAACCAGTGGCAAGGGTTGACAGGGCATTCCCCCCTCAGGAGGAAGAACAGCCTTTTGAAATCTCAAAAGAAAATATTGTTAGATTTTTGAAGGAAACTTTCAGACAAAGGCATGTACGAATTAAGGATCATTTTCCTAATATCCAGGCCTTCCTTGCAGCCGCAAAACCTTTGCTGCAAAGGAGCGAGTATGTGGAAATCTCCGAACCTGAATTTCAGTGGCTGAGGAAAGCCGTCACGAAGGCAAACAAGGAATTAAATGAGGAAGAGGACTTCACCCCCCAGAAGAATCAACTATGGAACTAAATGTTGTATCCTGAAATATAAATGGGGGTCGTGCCCCCTTACGGAGGGTGCAAACCATTCAAGCGGTTGGAAAAGAAAAGGCTGACATTATTCTCTTACAAGAGACCCACGCTACTAGTGCTCAAGTAGCCGATTGGGGGAAACTTTTTAAAGGGCAATGGTGGCTAAGTGGGTTCCCTACACCTCGGGCCGGTGTTGCCATTTCCCTAAGTCATAAGATTTGTGCTCAACAGGTTTCATTTAAAGAAATCTATAAAGGGCATTTGATCTCCGTATAAGTTCTTTACAATACCCAAAAGATTACAAAAGTGAATGTTTATGCACCGTGTGACCCAATGGAGAGGAAAATCTTCCTTTCCACTCTGTGGGATTTTGTAAAAACTCTGGACGCAACAGCTTTTATTTGTATCGCGGGAGATTTTAATTGCACAATTTGTCCGTCGATTGATAGGAATGGTCATGAGCCTCATGTTGCCTCTACGAAAGCTCTAGAGGACACCATCAACATCTTTCGGTTTAAGGATGTGTGGAGATCACAACACCCACTCATACGCTGTTATACATGGTGTAGATGCAATGATGGTATTATGTCAATGGCAAGGCTGGACAGATTTTATGTGAACAAGCCAATATTGAATGTGGTGTCTGTGTCCAAAATTTTACCAACTGGATTCACAGACCACAGTTTAATCTCAATGTCCTTTAAGTTACCCTTTCCACCAAGTGGTAGTGCTTACTGGTCTTTGAATACTCGTCTCTTACATGACAATAAATTTAATGAGGCCTTTCACGTCGTGTGGGAGAAAATTCGCTCCTCCAGACCTGAGTATGATATTCTCTGGCTGTGGTGGGACATTGCAAAGTCCCAAATTAAGAACTTCTGTCAACAGTATAGTGTATACACCACTAAAATTCAATCAATATCAATCGATCAGTTAAAATCTGAAATTGTATCCTTAGAACAGAATGTTGATGAGGTTGGGAGAGGTGCACGTGAACAACTAATATGGGCAAAAAAAGCAGTGCTAGCGGAAACGGTACGGCAACGGGCGATGGGTGCCTTGGTCTGAATGCGAATGAGCTATTTAACTCTGGACATGCCAAACAAAGAATTCTTTAAGTTAGAGTCTTCCCTCAAAAGGTCACAACAAATTCATACTTTACTCACTCCCAATGGGTCCCTGGTGACCTCCCAGCAGGTGATCAGGTGTACTCTGAAAGGGTTCTATTCTAACTTGTATTCTCCTCAGAACGTGGACAATGAGGTGATACAAGAGTTAATTGCTGGGTTTCCGAGTGTCGAGGAGGACGAGCGATGCATGCTTAACTCCCCAATTTTGGCTGATGAACTTGAAGCAGCTGTGCGGAGCCTGAAAGACTGGAAAGCTTCTGGAATAGATGGCCTGTCCGCATAATTCTATAAGACCTTCTGGGCCCTCGTGGGACCTGTCTTACTCGATGTATTCGATGAAAGCATATGTGTCGGAGAACTTCCAATGTCTTGTAGACGAGCAGTCGTTTGTGTGCTGCCAAAAGCTGGGAATCTTCAACTGGTTGATAACTGACGACCTGTCTCCTTATTGTGTGTTGATTACAAGATTCTCTCTAAAGTACTTGCTAATCGTATGAAGACTGTGATTAGTTCAGTTGTACACCCGGACCAGACCTACTGTGTGCCTGGAAAATCTATCTATGATAATACTTTTTTGGTAAGAGATGTTATTTCACGCAATAATTTCCTGTGATGATTTTGGATTGCTGTTACTTGATCAAACTAAGGCCTTCGATCGTGTTGACCACAAGTACCTTTTTCTGTTCTGGAAGGAATGGGGTTTGGTGAAACTTTCATCTCTTATGTGAAACTCCTGTATACTAATACTCAATGTATTGTTGCGGTTTTGTAAATAAAGGCAACCCCTCCATAGTTAGTTGCACCACAACATGTAGCCTCGCATAGTTAGTTATTTCTTATTAAATGTGAAGTATAGTCTCCTTCCCAGTGTTAGTATGCGTTGAGGCAGGCAGGGTAATGGTAGGCCTCATTGCAGCCTGAAGTGCCTTGTCATGGGCCTTGGCCAAGCCTTTCAGGCCCGAGGGAGGAGCTGGAGGGCATGGCTGGTGAGCAGCGAGCAGCCAATGGGAGCTGAAGGGAGTGGCCAAGGGTGACCAATAAGGGGCTGTCACGACACGTGACCCCAGGCAGCCAATGGAGGCCCGTGGAATGTTCGAGTGGGGGGGTCGGGGGCTATAAAACCCGGCCCGAACCCCCGCTCCCTCTCTCTCTGCCCCGACTCTCGTTGTGCCTGGACTCCCTGCATATAGACGCGCTCTGCCTCGCTGACCCTGAGATACGCTCCTCGGATTCCTGCTGCGAGCACGCCCATGATCAACGCCCCTGCCGCGAACATCCCCGGCTGTGGTGTCCCAGGTTGGAGCGATCCTTGGGGGTATCCACCCAACGAGCCCGTCCAGGCAAACTGCACGAAGCGGCCACGCTTTGTGCGCACTCCCCTCTTCCTTCCCTTCCCTGAACGAATCTGAGGGCCCTTGTCTGGGAACGTAGGTAAGGCCGTTAAGATTCTTCGCTGTGTCCTTTTTCTGTGAAACTGTACATTGTAATAAATCCTGTGGTTTGTTTCCAACCTGGCCGTCATCGTCCTTTCAACATTGGCCGAGCATTGCCCGAATCAAAACAGCTCTATCGGGTCCAATAGTGTTAACGACACGAGTTACGCGACGCACAACCGCTCGGGCGTTCAATACCAGTGTGACTCGTGCGAGGTTCAGTCCCCGTTCTCACGGCTGCGTGTGTCGAAGGTACTCGGGTCGTGACCGTTAACCCTTCCACGCGTAGCTGTGGGCTCGGCGGCTGGAATTGCTTAGCAATCCGTCCACCACGAGTGTAGTGTGGGTGGTGGCCTCGTGGACTCGGAGTTCGAGGGGGAGCAGGGCTTAACCCCCCCTCAATACGTCGACGAACCCGAGATACGCAACAAAATTGGTAGTCAGGAGTGGGATTTGAACCCGACAGCAACAAAATTGGTGTCTGGGAGTGGGATATTTGGACCTGGAGTGCGCTTTATGTACTCAAATTTTACGAGCGTACAAAATTTAGTTTAAAACCAAATTTTTTTGGAGTTCATGCAATGGCTGGCCAAGACGACCAGGTGCCGGTGGGAGTAGAAAATATGGATGAATTAACAACCCAGGACCAGTAGGAACAATTGTTGGAAGGGGAAGTTGATGAGGGTGCAGCAGGAGGTGAAGAAAATGGCGGCGCTTCGCACGTGGAGGCCGGGCCCGCTGTGCAAGTGGGTTTCGACATGCAGTTATTCATGACACAAATGTAAGCGAGCATGAAAGAGTCAAGAAGTGAAATGAAAGAAATGAGGGAGGAAACAAACGGCAATTGGAAAAAGATGCTTAATCGGATGGACACCGAAATAATCGAATGCAGGTGCAACATTAAAAAAAATGAGGGAGGAATCCAGGTGCAACATGGACACAATGGGGGAGGACATTGGGCGTAAGCCGAGCGAAGAGGTGGCAGTGGTGTGCGACGAGGTGAAGCGGTGCGAGGAATGCGTAGAAGGGGATATTTCGGAGGCACACCGGGAAATAGAGGAGGTAACTTTGGAAAAAGAAGAAATAATGGAATTAAAAAGACACAAGGAGAGACAGAGTGAATTAAGGGAGGAAGTGATGGAATATGTGCAAGGTTTGTGTTCGCACCGTGATGACATGCTTGCCAACCAAATGGAAAGTTTGCAGGTGCTGGCAGAGAAGCGGGGGAAGGAGAGCCCCGAGGTGAGTTGCAATGTGTGGAGAGAGAGTGCGTACCGGAGTGTGTGGAGAGAGAGAGCGCACACCAGAGTGTGTGGAGAGAGAGAGCGCACACCGGAGTGTGTGGAGAGAGAGTGCACACCGGAGTGTGTGGAGAGAGAGTGCACACCGGAGTGTGTGGAGAAAGAGTGTGCACCAGGGTGTGCGATAACGGAGTGTGTGAAAGGTGTGTGTGTGCGAGTATGGAGTGGGTAGCAGGTTGTGATGGCGCGGCCCAGGCATCGACACCGACCGGGATAGTGCGTAGCGGGACGAGTCGCGTACGCGAGCCCCCGGTGAATTGTGTGCCGTGGGGACCAGAGGGAATCGGTGCTGGGTCAGTCTCGCAAGGACTGGCGTACACGATTCGTGCCTCCGGCACCCGCACAGTATTGTTGGCACCGTACCGCGGCAAGGGCGATCGGCGGGTTTTGAGGGGAGGTTTGGATTTCCGGAGCCACGCACCTTACCGGGTGAGGTGCTCTGACCGTGGCCGGTTAGGTCATCATGCGTGGGACCGAAGGGCCCCGCGCAGGGATGGAGCCCGGCACCTGGGCCTATCGACCCCTCCCCCCTCGGATCGTCAATGCCGGACGGACAACCCATACAGGCGACCAACCACCCGCATGGATCATCCTGGCCTTAGAGGCCGAGGCAGGACCCAGTACCTCCACTGATGGGGGCTCATAGTTTAGAGGACTGGGGGGAGTATTGTACCCCACGTGAGGGAATGGTAGTGTGACCATTCCTCCCACGGGGGGGGCCCATGAGCATTAGTTTAGGGGGATGGCAGTGTTAGGCCCATGGAGGGGCCAGCAATGGTTGCCTGTATGGCAACCGAGGGAGGGCTCGGATAATGATAGGGATTTCGAGCGAACATAGGGACACAGGGGAGATTGGCGTCAGGAAGGGCATCCGGCCATAAAACATTGCTTCAAAAAGGGGACCGAAAAACAACAACAACCTAGCGGCAAAAGGCGTTGGCGTCAGGAAGGGCATCCGGCCATAAAACATTGCTTCAAAAAGGGGACCGAAAAATAACAACAACCACGGTTCCCGAAAAAGGCCAACCCCCGCTTTGTGGGGAAAAATGGCCTCTAAAGGTGGTTATAGGGACAATAATTACGTAGTGACACTGAACTGTAGAGGGACGTAGAGAGTTTAGTGGTTGTTAAAGAAAAGGGTGTGCATAGTTTAAAGGGATGACGAGGGAAGCACGAGTTTTAGGGGAAATTAGTTAGATAGATGATGCTGTGTGTGTAAGTGTGAATTATGTTTGAGAATAAATGGAATTGTGTTGAGGTGTGAGAATAAAAGGTGTGGAATGCATGGTGTGGAATAATTGGTGTGGAATGCATGGTGCGAAGGATTGAATGGGGGGAGTGGAACCCATTCACGAAAGCCCGGGGGGGGCGTGGTTTAAAGCTAGGTAGAGTGTGCAGGTAAATTGCATGGATATTGACACCTGTAGTGCTGATGGTAGAAAGTAGTGTTTTGTGAGGTGCAGGAGATGGTGGAATGGCTGGGCGTGTGGTTTAATTGGTAGTTATGGTTATTGAAGCACTCCGTCACTGGGAGCTCGTCGGCCAGTTAAGGCCGTAGGTAGGCTCTGGGAGCCAGTTAGGTTAGCGAGTGAGTGGGGCCCGAGGATCCAGGGAAGGGACCCGGCTTGCCCAATGCCAAGGTGGGCATCGAGGGGTTAAGCACCAGGGAGGGCCTTCCTCAAGTAGATTAGTGCAAGGAGCAGGCAAGCTCGGGAGGCGGCTACAGTGACGGAGGAGCGCAGGTAGGTAGACCTGCTGGTAGAGCCACACAACCCAGTCCCAAAATTGTGCGAGGGCACAGGGAGAAAATTTGTTGGGTGAGACCCAAATTCAGGAGGGCACCACAGTGTGGGCAATGGGAATTCGGGCTCTTAGAACCACATAGTTTAAAGAGGCCTACTGGCAGGGTATGACCCCGGGAAGTTTAAAAGAGTAATGTTATTTGTGTAGTTAGGATGTGAGACCCCTTTGCACCATCCACAACCATCCACAACCATTCACCACGGAGGACAAACTTCACACCGTAAGGCTCTGTAAGCTGTTTGGGAAGTAAGACGCATCACGACGTGAGTGAAACATTGCTTTATTCCATCCCTTCCTTCCTGGGAGAACCTGGGGGGGATTTGGGGACGAATTTGGCGTTGGAGGGGATATGGGAGACAAGACGTAGAGACGAATTGTAAATACAAGGGGGGCTAGGGTAGTGTAGTCAACGGTTGGGGGTACGTACGGTTAGGGACGAGCTTACTCTGCCGCGTTCCTCTCACCATACCAGGTATGGTGGTGCCTGGTCACCTTCTTTTTCGTATGCCACTGTTTGCTTTTCCGTGTGCTTGTTGCGCCTTGTCTTCCTCCCCGCCCCATGACGATTTGGAGGCCCATCTGTTGCAGCATCTTGCTGTCAGACATCTCATCATTTTGCACTTATGGACCACAAGCCTTGTGGCCCCGCACCTCTGCTGTGCAGCATCTTGCTGCCATTTCATCTTGCACCTATGGACCACCTGTTGGGTGGCATTCAGGCCAAGCTTCGGACCACCTGTTGGGTGGCACTGGCACACACAAACACATGGATCACCTGTTGAGTGGCACTGACACTACGCATTTGGACCACGTGTCAAGTGGCCCTGCTTGTGAATGAAAAAATAGATCCATGTGTGCAATTGTGAAGATTTAGATGGCCCTGATCTTCGAATGGCCTGTATGCCGGTCAGGGCCAGCCGGTTTTTGTTAGCCCGCACACCACAAGAAGCCACAAGAAGATGATACACGCAGCAAGTGCCTCAATTTCCTTCCTCCATTTCTTTCCTCAAGTGCAGGTCCTGGGTTGTAGTGTGTAAATAAAGGTTAAGTCCTGTCCATGTAAATATAAGAATGTTGCCCACCGGCTATGTGTTTAGTTCAAAAATTCCGGAAATGCGTGAACAGTTGTGGGTGTGAGTCTGTTAGATAGATGCTCAATGCATTAGGAGGGGCATATCTAGAGTAAATGATGTCGCACACATGGGTTAGAGTAAATGTTAGGGGGATTACAGCTATGTGTCACACTAATGGTAAGAGTAAAAATTGAAAACCAGACTCTAATGGTCGTTCCGGCTGAGGTCGACTCGGGACGAGTCTGGTCGGAGAGGGGGGTCATGTTGTGGTTTTGTAAATAAAGGCAACCCCCCCTCCCCCCCCCCATAGTTAGTTACACCACAATATGTAGCTCACATAGTTATTTCTTGTAAAATGTGAAGTATAGTCTCCTTCCCAGTGTTGGTATGCGTTGAGGCAGGCAGGGTAATGGTAGGCCTCATTGCAGCCTGAAGTGCCTTGTCATGGGCCTAGGCCAGGCCTTGCAGGGCCGAGGTAGGAGCTGGAGGGCGTGGCCGGTGAGCAGCGAGCAGCCAATGGGAGCTGAAGGGAGTGGCCAAGGGTGACCAATAAGGGGCTGTCACGACACGTGACCCCAGTCGGCCAATGGAGGCCCATGGAACGTTCGAGTGGGGGGGTCGGGGGGCAATAAAACCCGGCCTGAACCCCCCTGACTCTCTCTCTGCCCCGACTCTCTCTCTGCCTGGACTCCCTGCATATAGACGCGCTCTGCCTCGCTGACCCTGAGATACGCTCCTCGGAGTCCTGCTACGAGCACGTCCGTGATCAACGCCCCTGCCGCGAACATCCCCGGCTGTGGTGTCCCAGGTTGGAGCGATCCTTGGGGGTATCCGCCCAACGAGCCTGTTCAGGCAAACTGCACGAAGCGGCCGCGCTTTGGTCGCATTCCCCTCTTCCTTTCCTTCCCCGAACGAATCTGAGGACCCTTGTCTGGGAACGTAGGTAAGGCCGTTAAGATTCTTGGCTGTGTCCTTTTTCTGTGAAACTGTACATTGTAATAAATCCTGTGGTTTGTTTCCAACCTGGCCGTCATCGTCCTTTCAACATTGGCCCAGCATTGCCCGAATTAATACCGCTAGATCGGGTTCAATAGTGTTAACGACACGAGTTACGCGACGCACAACCGCTCGGGCGTTCAATACCAGCGTGACTCGTGCGAGGTTCAGTCCCCGTTCTCACGGCTGCATGTGTCGAAGGTACTCGGGCCGTGACCGTTAACCCTTCCACGCGTAGCTGTGGGCTCGGCGGCTGGAATTGCTTAGCAAGCTGTCCACCATGAGTGTAGTGTGGGTGGCGGCCCCGTGGACTCGGAGTTCGAGGGGGAGCAGGGCTTAACCGCCCCGTCAGTACGTCGACGATCCCGAGACCCGCAACAGTATGATAAAAATCAACAATAGGTTCTGTTCTCCCTTTCCTTTCCAACGGAGTATTCGCCAAGGTTTCCCCCTCTCCGGATTTTTATATATAGTCGCCCTTGAACCACTCCTTTGGTCTATTAGACAACGAATACCTCAGGGAATGAGAAGTATAGAAGGAGCAGAATTTGTGCAGACGGCTTATGCTGATGTCTGTGTTTTGATTAGAAGCTCCAATGATATCTCTGCTTTACAACGATGTTTGCGAGATTTCTCTGCAGCCTCCTCCGGTGGGATCAATTGGAATAAAAGTACAGCATTATGGTGTGGTAAAAGCAATCTCTCTTGTGTATCACCACCTTCACTCCCACATAACCTGGTCTGGAGAACGGATGGGGTTAAATATCTTGGAGTGCATATTGGTAATCGTGAAACAGAAATGAAAAATTGGGAAGGAGTGCTGGAACAAATTATGCACAGATTGAAAGCATGGGAAGGACTGCTGAGGTCCGTCTCTTTTCGAGGTCGTACTCTTGTCATAAACAATCTGGTTGCAACAAAATTATGGCACAGAATTATTGCTTTACAGCCATCAAACCAACTAATTATGGCTACTCAGCGAATGCTGGTAAACTTCTTTTGGAGTGCTTACAATTGGCTGAGGCCTGAGATTTTGTACTACCCCTGGAAGGAAGGTGGCCAGGGCATTGTTGATATCTCTGGCCGGGTTGTGGCTTTTCGGCTGCAGTCTCTGCAGAGACTACTGTTCGCTGAACAGCTGCCCTGGTGGCGTTTTGCGTTTTTTCTGCTACAACAGGCTAGTAAACTGAGATATGATCGGCAGCTTTTTTTGATAGACCTCGAGCATATAAATGTTGCCTCTCTTCCGAGATTCCATCGGAGTTTATTGGATACTTGGAGAAGGTTTGACGTCCACCGCTTGCTTGAGGGCTATAATTGTCGAATGTTCCTTCAAGAACCCCTTTTCTTCAATAATTTATTTCCTGGTATCCCTCATCGCCACGCCCTGATTAAAAAATTTATCCAATGAGGGATTAACAAAGTATGTGATCTGAGAGATTCATCTGGAGTTAAGAGGAAACCTGCTGGGTTGGTGGCAACCTCAGTTGGATCTCGATCTGTCCGACTTGTAGACCAAGTTGTACGTATAGTCATTAGGAAATTTAGACAGCTAAACATCGGCTGGGAAGGTGTTGGTAATATTGAGGACTTTCGGTTAAGTTTCCCTGAAATCAAAGTGCTCCCTTCTTCTTCTCTCCAGCCGGAGATTGAACATATCCCCCCTTTTCATCTTGTAACTAAGATTGGAATCCGTGATCTCTCTCGACAAAATAAGAATGTACCCCTCTCTGCGAGAACACGAGTAGCTTTGTGGTCAGAGCGGTTAGGGGTCGGGGTCTTCCTCTACTCCCCATTGGCCTCACATGTACACCTTACCAATACATGGTGTGTTAGCAGATATACAATGGAGGTTAGCACACTGGGCACTCCCCTCCAATATTTTTGTTCACCGTATTAATAGCTCGCTGCCAGAAACTTATCCTTTCTGTGATCAGAAGGAGGATTTGTTTCATGCTTATGTACAGTGTTGTAGACTGGCATCGCTTTTTCTTTTCCTTGAATATCTTTTTCACCAACTGTCCTTTCCTTTCAATATGCATATGTTTATATTTGGTGTGTCTTTCAGACCCACATGTAGAGACATGGGTGTTCTTCTCGATTTTTTGGTTGCTGTTGCAAAATATGCAATATATAAATCTCTGAAAATTAAAATAGATAATGGCTCTGACTCTGATGCTATTTCTATTTTTAAAGGTTTTGTCTCAACAGGACTCAAGCTAGAATTTGATTTCTTCTTCAGTGATGGAAACGTCCAACTTTTTGAGAGAAAGTGGTGTATTGGCAATGTTTTGTGTTCAGTCGATGATTCAAATGTGATGATTACTTTATAATTCCCTGATTGATTTGATTTTTTTTCTTTGGAACTGATTGCTTGCATATATGTTTTTTCCTGTGTCCATGAATGCAATAAAGGGGATTCAAAATTCATTTCTCTCTCTCTTTCTCTTTCTCTTTCTCTTTCTCTTTCTCTTTCTCTTTCTCTTTCTCTTTCTCCTTCTTCTCCTTCTCATTCTTCTCCTTCTCCTTCTCCTTCTCCTTCTCCTCCTCCTTCTCCTTCTCCCTGTCGCCACCTGTTGGCTGTTGGTGCGTTGGGTGCGGTGTCATGGCGTCTGCTCGTGTTTTGGACTTGTAGCTCCGTGCTCGTGGTTTGTATCTTTCCCCTTCCCTTACCTCTTCTCACCTTTGTGCCGTCTTTTATGTATCCCCCTTCCACGTTATCATCCCTTCCCCCCTCTTGAGAGTGAGAGACTGAGGGAGCACACGTGGGGAGACCGGTAAGGGTTCCCTCTTAGGGCGGTCCCTCTTCGGTTTTTTTCACTTCGTGTTACAAATCATAATACTTTTTTCCGTTTCTTTTTTCGTAATTATTTTTATTCTTCGTTTGTTTACTGGAGCTTTTTGGCTTCATTAACCCTTTATCCTTTGTTTAAACGTGGAAACGATGGCGGATAGCTCTTGTTACACGTCTCTTGAAGCGCTAACCCGGAACCACGGGTTAGTTTGTACACCTCGGTCGGGAATCGACGTTGTGGCCATTATCCTTGCCGTTCGAGAGATAAATCGGTTTGGATAATGTAAAAGCGGTAATCTTTGTTTCCACAGTACCCATGGTTGCTTAAATAGTCGAGCACGGGCTTTTCTTTGCCCCCGACGTGTTTGTTTAGGTATGTCCACTCGACACGCCGGCAGTTCGGGTTTCTCTCTCTAACGCTCCTCTGTTCCTTAACAAAGACCTGGTTACTGAACTAAACAAAGTTGGTTCTGTGGTCTCTTCAGTTACTATGGTTCCTATACGAGGGAAAAATAACGTTTAAAACATGTCATGTCCTTTCGTCGTTTTGTTTATATGATTTTACCGCATGGTGTAACCTCTTTAAATGCGGTATTGCTCTTCAAGGTCGAAGGTCACACTTATCGGGTCTTTGTCTCCACAGAGTCTCTATTTTTTTTTGAGTGTGGTCAATATGGTCATTTAAAAGACTCGTGCCCGAAAAAGTCCACAGATAGTCACTCGCCTGAATGGTGATGAACCGCAAGGCTCTACTGAGATCGTTGTCGATAATGTAAACACAGTATGGATGGTGCTGACACAAACCCCATTGTAGACAAGCAGAGAACCAGGAAAAGAACCCTCTCACCTTCTAGCGACCTCAACCAGCCTGATAAGGTCTTGGCCGGTCCTCCAACCTACGCTCAAGTGGTTAGTGAAGGTGACGATGGAGCACAACCTCCTCAGCAGTTGCCTCCTGTTGAGGAAATTCCTCAACCTCCTCTGCCTTCAGAATCTTTTGAGGGTAATGTGATAAATGCTGAAAATTTATGTGTTGGCCAGACAGCACCTGAGTCGCTCCGGTGTTCTGAGGGTAAACCTCCATGTGAGGTTGAGCCTCCTTGTGTGTCCCTTGCTGAAGCTTGTGTTTGTGCCACCCCTCCAGTGTGGGGAGTGGTGAGTGTGTAGGAACTAGTGATGTGTCTGTGATTGAATCCTCCATTGAGGTAGCTGAGCCTTGTCAAGCTCATGGTCAGCAGGGTGTGATAGTGCTGAAGTCTCAGATTGTCGCGTTGATGAGCCCGTTGCTTCAGCAATGGACTCTCAATGCAATGATTGTGACTGATGGGGGTTCTTCCGTTGCCTCACTGAGTGATGGTGAGGCCGACTTCTCATCGGAGCATGTCTCTGGAGACTCTGTCCCTCCTGCTGAAATCATGGATTCCTACAAAAAACTTACCGTAAAAGGCACGTGAAAATTTGCGATTTCTTCATTGACACACGCCTTCATTATTGGGGTTGGGGCTCAGGAAGTTGTACAACCATCTGCGGCCCTTCATATTTCTGATCAATCGCTGAAAAGACTGAAGAGGTACCTTGTCACAGCAAGGAAAGAATTAAACCTGTAATGGCTGTGTTGCTGCCTATGTTTTTATGAACATAGCAAGTTTGAACATAAATGGTGGGCGCAGTCAGCTGCGTAGGTCCCAAACTGTGCAATTAGCCAGGAAGGAAAAGATTGATGTACTTTTATTGCAAGAAACTCGTGCCACTGCAGACTGCATTGCTGATTGGCAGCAACAGCTGATTGGCACTTGGTTTTTTAGTAATACAGATTCTGTGAGTGTGGGTATTGCTTTTTTTTTTGTCAGTACACGTTTGTCTGTCTCCCCCCCCCCCCCCCCTATCTTTAAGGAAATCGTACCAGGCTATCTAGCCTCTGTAGAGTTTGAATACAATCAGCAACTATTTATGTTTGTTAACGTCTATGCTCCAAGCGATAGTACAGATTGAGGAACTTTTTTTAATCCGTCCTTTAATTTCCTGAGACACCTCTCTTCTGATACGTTGTTGTGCTTAGGGGGTGATTTTAACTGTACTTTAAACCCAACTTTAGATAGGAATAGTGCAGAGCCACATCCAGCTTCAAGTAGGCCTCTTTCCAGTATAATTTCGCGGCATGACCTCAAAACGATGTATGGCGGCAACAACACCCAAACCTGCAGCAATTTAGCTGGTGTCGGGTTTTACTAAATCATCTTTCACTTGCTCGTCTTGATAAATTTTATATTCCTAACTCTGCTATCAATCTTGTGACATATACGGCTATTGTCCCTTCTGGTTTCTCTGATCATTCTTTGGTAAAACTGTTTTTCTTTTCCTCGTTTCAAACGCTACACCTTGTATTGGTCCTTTAACACCTCCCTTCTGAGCGATCCTTTCTTTAAATCATCCTTTGTGGTTTTTTGGGACAAGGTTGTGTATTTCCAACATCGTTTCCTAAATCTCTGTCAGTGGTGGGACTATGCTAAAGCGCAGATCCGTGTTTTCTGTCAGCAATACAAAACCAATTGCTCTCAAAGTAAACAATTATGTATTGATGCCTTGAAACAAGAAATTCTACGATTGCAGGAAGGTGCTGAGGTCCTCAGTGATGAAAGACGGTGTCAACTCCTCTTTGAAAAACAAACTCTGCTTAAGGAATTAATTCAAGAAAATGGTATCGGTGCCTTAGTCAGGCTGAGAGTGAATGGTTTACTGTCTTCAGACACATGTTGTAAAGATTTCTTTAAGTTTGAGAAGACGACCAAGGCGAGCCAGCAAATGCTTAGTCTTCAGGCTAGTGATGGGCACATTCTCTCTCTCTCTTTCTCCCTCAGTAATAGTGAAGTCTTTGGGTTTTCAGTGCAACTACTTTTCCAAAGACAGGTAGTTATGGATGAAGCAAATGTTCTCAGTTCCTGGTAACTCTGCTGAAATGGTTTCAATTAAGTCCACCTTGCAGGCTGCGAATGTCGAGCCTGTCTCCAATAAAGAAGAGGTCATTTGCTCAATTGGGAATCAGGTCACATATTGCAGCATTTAATTATTTAAACGCGATGAATCCCGAAGCCATAATCCTTCCAAAGAAATTGAGTGTTTGCAATAACAAAATAATCTTGTAGCACCCATTACCCAAATATTCAGGCAAAGTAGGTTCTCATTAAAATGTCATCATGCAAACCTTTGCGGCACCTTCATGAAGGTCCTGAACATAATCCCCGAAGGTAAAAAAAATTGTTGCAATATATCTCACAGTGAAATGTACACGTGGTATTAGCACTGGTAAAACATCAATGGTCTGCTTGAAATGTTCTTTATTTGTGACAAACAAGTCTATAAAACTCCATAGCCCATGGCCCGACGGGATGGCACTCAATTCTAAAATCTGACCAATGACCCCCATTTCATAGGTTAAATGGAAACGGTACTTAAATTGAAATGGTACCTGAGGAAGTACCAGTAAAAATTCAATCCCCTTTGACATTATGGGGTATTTTGTGTAAATCAGTGATAAAAAAAATCTCAATTTTATCAAATTTAAATTCAGGATGCAACACAACAAAATGTGAAAACGTCAATAGGTGTGAATACTTTCTGAAGGTACTGCACACACACACACACACACACACACACACACACACACACACACACACACACACACACACACACACACACACACACACACACACACACACACACACACACACACACACACACACACACACACACACACACACACACACACACACACACACATATATATATATATATATATATATATATATATATATATATATATATATATATATATACATATACATATATACCGTCGGGTAGCACGGATGACCAAACGAGCTTTAACACTTCGAGGCGTTCAGTAAATAATAAAGCGGAGCATATGCGTGGGGATGGGGGAGGGGAGAAGAAACCGAAGAGCTTACCTTTGCGGGTTCCACCGGCAGTTCTCAAACCTGCAATAAATAAACTCAAACCGAGGCGAAATTAAAATGTACAAAAATGCCGGCTTTATTAATGAGATGCCAGTTACAAAGAAGAACACGATAAAACTAGAACTAAAAGCCTAAATTGGGACGTCCCCACAGACAGACTTGAAAACAGATGAAGGATAAAATAACTGGAAAATAATAGCGTTGTTTGTGGCACTTAGCTCAATAGGATCGTGTCTCTCGTCAGTCCGTGAACAGGTCCCGGAGGTCCGTGCGTGGGAACACACGCCTTGGCGCGAAGTCTGTGCGTGGAACCAGGCCTCAAGGCACCCTCGTTAACTCGGTCGCGCGAAGTGACGAGCAGGCGTGCAACTCATGCCTCCAGCCGCGCCTGTCCTCACTATCTCTGCATGGAATTCGCAGCTCTTCCGCCTCCCTCTCTGCTGCTATCAGCAAGTCCCATCTTACACGGGCTTGTGCCCCCCTCCCCGCCCAATCACGGCTCTTTGGGGCGCGGCTCACGGCCTTGCCCATTCTGTGTCTCTTTCCAGTCGGGTAATCAGCACGAGTGCTTCATCTGGATTTCCGGTGGCTTTTTTATTAGTGAGCTTAATGGGGAGTCGATTGCGTGGCTTGGTTATGTGTCTATGGTGTGGTGCCAAAGGGACATAGGAATAAAGTACAGAGGTAACGACATATAGGGGATAAATTACCCATAATCCCTGAGTTAATTAACATACCCCACTCCTCCGATGGGGATTTAGATACACTTCATCCGAACACATGAAGCTGACTTATTTATATCAAGGTTTCTACAAGACATTCGGAGCACTTACCTATACATTCTACCTGCACTAAAATATCACTACCCCCATACAAACGTAACAATATAATAAACACACAATCTAATGCATGTTATATCACGTGATAGCAATGATTAATGGGCAAAGGAATTTGCCATTCCTCTTAAAACATAGACATGAGATAACAATGTCTTCCTCTTTTCCTGTTCTTGCTGTGTTATCCTCAAAATTATACTGCAATAAATCATTGGGTTTAATAACCTTTTTGGTGATGATTGTTTCGAGTGAAGTAATATCTATCTATAATTCCAGTAATCTCTGTCTGTACGTTTGTACGTTTGTCTGTCTGTGACCGCTGTTTCTCGACAACCACGGGTCCGATATACTTTTAACTTGCCAGGTATATTGCTGGGGACCCGAGGATGTGCCTTTTCAAGGTTTCATATTAATCGGACAATTACTTACCGAGCTATGTCCAAAAAACGATTCAACCAATCAGAGAGCAGCGAACGATCGCGTGTGCCGAACGTGGCGGGCACACTCTGCCTCGGATGGCACATTTGAGAGCGTATTCATTTATTTCACGTTTGCAAACTATGTTGGCGTTAAACTATGTTTTACAACTAATAAAAACGAATTTGCGATTCATTCGCTTTCCTGCGCGTTTGTGCACGCGATGGCGATTTCTTTACCAAACTCCGGAAGCCGTTCGCTTTGGACCAAACCATTGCATGTAAATAGAGGGGGGGGGATTGTCACCACTCGCAAGCCGTTCGCTTTGGACCAAACCATTTCATGTAAATAGAGGGGGGGGATATAATTTTAGATATAGATATAGTACGGGCATGCCCTAGTGAATATATAAATCACAGTTCAGAGAATAAGTTAATATCACATTGGAAGTAATAATTTATCACCATAAATTATTAAAGTTTATAGTTTCAATTATTTTCACAGTTTTTTTTAAATCTCTCTCTCTCTCACTCTCTCTCTCGTCTCTCTCTCTCGCTCTCTCTCTCTCTCTCTCTCTCTCTCGCTTCCTCTCTCTCCTCTCTCTCCTCTCTCTCCTCTCTCTCCTCTCTCTCCTCTCTCTCTCCTCTCTCTCCTCTCTCTCCTCTCTCTCCTCTCTCTCTCTCTCCTCTCTCAACCAGAGGGTTATCCGAATCCTAACAAACTACTGTTAAAGTGGTCATGCCGGTCCACCAGTTTTGACGATCCAAACAGGGTCGCAGGCCTATGTGCCAAGCTCCCATACTTCAGTGCAATGTCTGAGCTGGTTAAGCGACGTGCTGGTACTTGCCTCACGCCCTGCACCAAATTTGCGGCACAAGCGTTTTTTCTGTGCAGGACACGGGGCGCACTTAATGCTGAGTTCTAATCGCTGCCCCCCCCCACCCCCCTCCCAAGCCCAATCTGTCCTTTAACAGAGGGTTAATAGCCAATGTGGCTGGCGATAATGTCAACTCAAATCACTCAGAGAGATCAAGTTGATTTGCAAAGTGTTTTGTAACAACAACAAGGGGAGAGATAACACAAGAAGCCATACTACACAATTATCATATAATTACGAAGTGACCAGGGCTTCATATACCCAGAAGGTCCTTATTGTTATAATCCTTAAGGCATGAGACACACCATGAAGAAAGAAGGATACAGGAAGGCATCGAGACAAGAAATACCATCGCTGAGCTCGATGGAGCACAGCAGGCCCCTATTTTAGCCTAGCCAGCCCATGGAGTAACGTATGGCACATCAGGACACACAATGTGTGCACCAATGCTCGATCACATGCGAGCAGTCATGGTCAAGAGAGTGCAGGTTTCGAGATCACAGGTCGGTCAAGATGGGTTGTAGAGGAGCCCGTCGGGGGAGAGGGGGATCGGGCCAGAGGGTGGGTTGGGGGGAGGGGGAAGTGGACCTTATTTCTCCAAAAAAAACAGCAGACAGATTACTGAGGGAAAAAGGATAAAGGATGTTTGAGGGGAAAATGGATTTATACACGGACATGCAATTAAGGAAGATAATGCTTTCTATACAAATAACTACTTTCAATACACGAGCCTCAACTTAGTATACAGAATAAATAATACATTTCCTAATATGATCATTTTACCTCTCACCGATGCTAAACCATGCACTTAGGAGACCTTTATGCTACAAAATCTTAACCTCCAGAAGGCATTCCTACAACATTACCACACCTTCATTCTTCAGACTCTTCTGAGTCATCTTTTGAGTTGCCTGGCTCCAACCAATTTCTGAGAGGGCCCTCTCTAGCTCCCCTGATAAATGCCCTCCCTCTGGCGCGTACCACGTTGAGTCCTCTCCCGGGTACTCGAGCCGAACGACAACAACAACAGGCATTTTAAGGCCATTTTCCCTGCAAGAGCGGGGGTTAGCCTTGCGGTCCCCATGACGATCTTCTCCATTTTGCCCTATTTTCTGCATCTCCCCTTGTTAACCCCCTTGCCCGCATTTCTTCTTCAACCATCTTTAGCCAAGTCTTTCTCTGTCTTCCCCGTCCTCTACTTCTTTCTACATTCATTTCCATCACTCTTCTCAACCAGTCACTTTCATCCTTCCTCAACACATGACCAAACCATCTCAAACTGTTTCTCTTCACAGCATCAATCACAGGCTCTATTCCCATCATCTTTCGCAATTCATCATTTGTCTTCCTCTCTCTCAACGATACTCCACACATCCACCAAACCATTCGCATTTCCACCCTTTCCAGCCTTCGTTGCTGCTCTACGTTCATTACCCATGTCTCGCTCCCATAAATCATAACACTTCTCACACATGCAGCATACACCTTTCCCTTCAGCTTCAATGACACTCCCCTCCTCGTCAGCATGCCACTCAGTTCCCGAAACTTCTTCCATGCACATCTCACTCGAGCAACCGTTGCCGTGTCTGATCCACCTTCTCCATTCCGCATGTCTCCTAGGTAACAAAATGTTTTCACACCTTCCAGCTTCACGCCGTCTTCAAGATCCAACTCAACATTTCCTCCATCTGCAGCTCCCTCTGTGCACACCTTATACTTAAATGTAGCTGCCACACTGGTTAATGACCCTCTCAAACCACTGCATTTTTGATGAACCCACTCAGCGCACTACTCGGGACTACTACAACAAAATTTCACTGCAGCACTGAGGTCCCAATGCCTGCACCGGACCAGTGATTTGAATTTACGATTGGTTTAAAATTTTTTAAAATGCCTTCTAAACCCTCCTACAGTACACTTTTCAGCCCCATTCAACCTACCTATTTTCGTTTCTACTTCTGATATTGTTCCCTTTATGTCACCATGGGACTCTATGACTTTGAAGTTTAAAGTTTGAAGTGAGACGTTTGCAGGGCCCACACAGACCCTTCTCGGTGCCCCCAACCTTATGTATGTGTAAGGTGTGGCCATACAGAGTTGTTCTTATTGGCTGGTATATTAATTTTATGAAATGTTCCTTGCTACTGCAGTTTAATGTCTAGCGATAGATTGTTGTGTGATTTATGGTGATTTGTGCCATGAGGCTGTTAAAATGTAAAATCAAGTTCGTTGTTGGACACCGGAAATCAAAAGCACGCTTCCGCCCTGACTGCCATGGAGAGAGAGGAGGGTTTTGGTGCATTCTCAGGCCCAGCCATTAACGTGGAGTGTGGTCACTGGTGTTGTGTGGATTCGCCTCTTCACCCATGATGACTGTTGTCTTTGGGTTCGGTTGTCAATCTGAGTTTGGACTCGAATGACCCAGTTCACCTTCTGGCACCTTCATTTTCTGTAAGACTTATGGAGGCCATGTGGCATGCACATCTGCACAGTCTTTTTAAAAAAAAATAGCTCTACGGGTCTTCCACAAGACCTGGAGGGAGTACGACCATCCTCTTCTCACTATACTGCAATTCCTGCATGGGCCTCCTCGTATGTGCACGCCACCATGCTGCACCCCCTGCTTGCCCCACAGGCCACAGTTCAACCCTACCTGGGACTATGCTTACTAACACAGTGAGGTCAGCCACCATGGTTCTAACACTAACAAGTTCGTCACAAAAGGCAGGGTTACCTACCATAAGTCCTGTTTTTTCCCGGACATGTCCTCCTTTTCGGTCTTTAAATGTCCATCCGGTGGTATTTTTAAAATCATAGGGGAAATACCCCTGGTGCTCACCTGGTAGATTAAACAGTATACTGCACTGACTAAAGGTATTTTAAACCTATTTCAATTGTTGCTAGAAGACAGGGCAGTATGTAGAATCATACAAACATAATCATAAGACAAGCGCGGTGCTACACGCGCTTACTTGTACAACAAGAAGGAAGCGGACAACGCAGTAAGTTTAAGAGTCTTTATTATAAGAGCTCACTGTAGCACTGGAGCGCTCCGGGCTGCACGCCCGGTGTATATCCCGCGGCCACGCCTACCCCTCGGGCGTGACCGCCGCCCACTTGGTGCGCGGAATGATGCCCTCACGCCAGTGAGCTTTTGTGTCCGCCACATGCGCCCCCCCAGAATTCCCGCGCACCTGGAGGGCCAGTTTGCAGGGCAACCGGATGACCCGGCCAAAGCGCCCTCTGGCGACTGGCGGCGTCCGGGGTGCAGGGATGCCAGCCGGGATGCCTCCGGCTGCACCCGGGATGGGTGCAGGACTGGGGGGCGGCGTGCCGGCGGGCCTGGGTGGTGCCGGGGGTCCGCCCGCAGGGGGGCGGCCCCGACGCGGGGGCCAAGCCACCGGCGGTGGGTGGTCCACGTCGAGGTGGGCCGGCTTGAGGCGATCCACCGAGACACGGTCGGGCGTGCCGCCGATGTCCAAGGTGAAATGTTTCACCCTGGTCTCCAGCATGCGGAAAGGCCCGTTGTACGGGGGCCGCAGTGTTGTCCGGTGGGCGTCGTGCCGGACGAAGACGTACTCCGCGGTGCGAAGCTCCGGGGCGACGTGCGTAGGCAGGTGCCCGTGGTGCGCCGTCGTCACCGGGGCGAACCTCCGGGCAGTCTCTTGCAGCGCGGAGCGCTCCTGCGCTGCGGACCATGGTGCCGTGGGGTCGGGGAGGAACTCGCCCGGCACCCGCAGCAGTTGTCCGAAGACCAACTCCACCGCGGATGCGCGCAGGTCGTCCTTGGGCACCGTCCGGAGGCCCAGCAGGACCCAGGGGAGCCTGTCGACTCAGCCGCCGTCGCTGAGGGTGGCCCGGAGCGCGGCCTTCAACGAGCGGTAGAAACCGCTCGCACAGGCCGTTGGCCTGGGGGTGGTAGGCCGTGGTTCGGTGCAGCTGGACCCCGAGCCCCCGCGCGACCGCCCTCCAGAGCTCCGATGTGAACTGGGGGCCGCGGTCGGACGAGATGTCCGAGGGGGCGCCGAAGCGCGCGACCCAGGTGGCGATGAACGCCTGCGCGATGTCCGCCGCCGTCGTCGCCACCAAAGGCACGGCCTCCGGCCACCGGGTGGTGCGGTCCACCATGGTGAGGATGTGGGTGAAACCCCACGAGGGGGGCAGAGGTCCCACCAGGTCCACGTGCACCTGGACGAACCTACGTGCCGGCACCGTAAACGGGGTCAATGGGGCCTGGGTGTGCCGGTGCACCTTCGCACGCTGGCACGCGAGGCACGTCCTGGTCCAGCCGCGGATGGCCTTCCGGAGGCCATGCCAGACAAACTTGCCGGTGACCAACCTCTGGGAGGCCTTCGTGCCCGGGTGGGACAGGCCATCGATGGCGTCAAAAACCTGGCGCTGCCAGCCCGCGGGCACGATGGGGCGAGGCCGCCCGAGGGAGACGTCGCACAAGAGGGCCGCGCCGTCGAACGGCACTTCGGTGACGTGGATGTCCGTGACGGCGGTCTGCAAGGCCTGGACGCTGGGGTCGGCGGCCTGGTCCGCCGCCATCCGGGCATAGTCGATGCCAAGGTGGACTGCGTGGGCGACGGACCGGGAAAGGCAATCCGCCACCGGGTTGTCCTTCCCCGCGACATGCCGGATGTCCGTCGTGTACTCGTACACGGCCGAGAGGTGACGCTGCTGCCGGGCCGACCATGGCTCGGCGACCTTGCCCATCGCGAAAACCAGTGGCTTGTGGTCGACGATGGCCGTGAACGCACGGCCCTTGAGCAGATGGCGGAAGTGCCTGACCGCCAGGTGAAGCCCGAGCAACTCGCGGTCGAAGGTACTATAACGGCGTTCGGGCAGGCGAAGTTGCCGGCTGAAGAATGCCAACGGTTGCCAGGCACCACGCACCCATTGCTCGTGCACCGTGCCCACCGCGTAGTCCGAGGCGTCGGTGGTCAGGGCGATCGGCGCATCGGGCGCCGGGTGCGCGAGCATGGTGGCGTTAGCCAAGGCGAGCTTCGCGCCCGCGAACGCCGCGTCCATCTGCTCGGTCCAGGTAACGTCACCTTTGCCCGGCTTGCCCCGGAGGGCCTCGTGCAACGGGCGCAGAAGCTGGGCGATGCGGGGCAGGAACCGATGGTAAAAGTTTACCATGCCCAGGAACTCCTGGAGCCCCTTGGTCGTGCGGGGGCGCGGAAACCCCTTCACCGCCGCCACCTTGGCCGGTAGGGGGACGGCCCCGTGGCTGGTGACACGGTGCCCCAAAAGGTCGATGTCGGCGATGCCGAACCGGCACATGGCGGGGTTCACGACGAGGCCATGCTGGCCCAGACGTTCGAAGAGCGTGCGGAGATGGTGTAGGTGCTCTTCGCGGGATGCGCTGGTGACGAGGATGTCGTCCAGGTACACGTAGACGAAATCCAAGTCGCGCAAGACGCTGTCCATTTGGCGCTGGAATGCCTGAGCCGCATTTTTCAAACCGAAGGGCATCCGAAGAAATTCGAAAAGGCCGAACGGCGTGATGACCGCCGTCTTTGGGATGTCCTCTGGCCTGATGGGGACCTGATGGTAGCCGCGTATGAGGTCCACCTTCGAAAAGAAGGACATGCCCGCCAACCGGGTGGAGAAGTCCTGGATGTGGGGGACGGGGTAGTGGTTGGGGGTGGTGGTGTCGTTGAGGTGCCGGTAGTCCCCGCACGGTCGCCATCCCCCGCCGGGCTTTGGCACGATGTGAAGCGGCGACGCCCAAGCACTCTCGGAGCGCCGCACGATGCCAAGCCGCTCCAGTGTAGCGAAATCCGCTTTAGCTACGGCGAGCTTCGTCGGCTCGAGGTGGCGTGCCCGGGCGTAGACCGGTGGCCCGGCGGTGGGGATGTGGTGTTCCACCCCGTGCTTGACGGCCCCCGCCGAGAAGGTGCGCCGCGTGAGGGCCGGGAAACCTGCGAGGAGGCGGGTGAATTCGTTCGCTGCCGGAAGCGTACAGATGAACCTGGCCGGAACCGAACCGCTCAGCAAGCCGCTCGGCGAGCCGCTCGATGAGCCGCTCCGGGAGCTGCTCAACGAGTCGGGCAGCGCGCAAGCAAGCGAGCTGAACGTCTCAGCCTGGACAAGCCTTCTGTGCTTGACGTCCACCAGTCGACCATTGGCACACAGGAAGTCCGCGCCGAGCAGTGCCATAGGCACGTCGGCAGTGACGAACGACCAACGGAAAACCTTCCCTCCGAACCACAGAGAAAGGCAGCGTTTTCCGTACGTGTGAATGGACGTACCGTTGGCAGCAAGCAGCGCGGGGCCCCGGCCCCCGGACTGCTTGTCGGACGTACCGGCGGCAACGACACTCACCTGCGCTCCCGTGTCGCACAGGTAACGGCGCCCGGATAAGGTGTCCATGATGAACAGTAGGCTGTTTGCACGGCCGGCGCTCAGTGCCACGACCGAGGGCCGGCCCGGGCGTTTCCCGACCTACCGAATGAGCACGGCGGGCGACATTGCCGAGCCTCGTGGCCGAACTTGGCGTGGAAAAAACACCAGGTTTGCGGCGGAGGCCGCGGTTTTTTCCGCGCCGGCGGCGGTGGGCGTGGCGTGGCGGCGGACACAAAATGCGCATCAGCCTCGAGATCCCCGAGGTGTGGTGCATCAGCATCAGGGTCAGCCCCGAGAGCCGCGATGGCCGCGCCCAAACTCGCCCGGTGTCCAAAGCCGCGAAGAACCTGTCGGCCTCGGCAGCGAGAGCTCGGGGTTCCGTCGTCGCAGAACCGGTCAACGCGAGGCGGACTCGTGCCGGCAGCTGGCGTCGAAACAACGCCCGGAATAGAGCGTTCCGGGTTTCGTCGCCCATCAATGACAGCATATGGTCCATGCGGACCGACGGTCGCGTGTCACCGAGCTCGGGGAGATCCAAGAGGCGGTCGGCCTGAGCGTCCACCATGAGGCCGAACGTGGCGAGGAGGAGACGCTTGATCGCCTCGTACCTGCCGTCGGCCGGTGGGTTCCTCAGGACCGACACGACACGGGCGGTCGTGCCGGGCCCGAGGGAGGCGGCCACGTGTCAGTACATGGTCTCGTCCACCGTGATGCCTCGAAGTCGGAACTGGGCTTCCGCCTGCAGGAACCATACTTCAGCTTGCGCCTCCCAGAACTCGGGGAGTTTGATCGTAACCGCGTTGTTTGCCATTGCGATGGCGTATTCGGTCGGTCAGCGACGGCTGATCCAACGTCGGAGGGTCACCAATAAAGCACGGTGCTACGTGCGCTTACTTGTACAACAAGAAGGAAGCGGACAATGCAGTAAGTTTAAGAGTCTTTATTATAAGAGCTCACTGTAGCACTGGAGCGCTCCGGGCTGCGCGCCCGGTGTATATCCCGCGGCCACGCCTACCCCTCGGGCGTGGCCGCCGCCAACTTGGTGCGCGGAATGATGCCATCATGCCAGTGAGCTTTCGTGTCCGCCACAAGACTTTAAACAAACAAACAAAAAATACATATTTTGGGGTGCAAAATCCCCCCTCCCACCCTGTTTACCTCCTCAGACCCCAATTTTTGTAATGCCTTGAACAAACATTGGTACATCACAGGTGATGAAGGTTGTGGTGAAGTTTCATCGAAATCGTGTGTGTAGTTTCTGACAAGAAAGCAAATACCTATTTTGGGGGGTCAACCAGGACCCCCTTTAACCCCAGTAAACCCCCTTAGATCCCGATTTTTATTTAATGCCGTGAACAACTTTAGTCACAACAAGACAAATATCATTTGTGCCAAATTTGGTCACAATCCCTTCAGCGGTTTTCGGAGAAGGAGTTGCAAGTGTTTACGGACGGACGGACGGACGGACGGACGGACTGATGGACGGAACGCCCCATCGCATAAGCTCCCCTGAACCTCGTTCCACTTCCAGTTGAGCTAATTTTATCTACAAATGTCCGGGTTTTGCCTTAATTTTTTGCAATTTCAAAGGGATAAATTTTAAGATTTACGATACTTTTCCCCTTATTTAAACGATTAAACCATTTCTGTACATTTTCTTACGGTGATAAAATTAGTTTATGTAACGGTTTGACCATGACAGCTTGGTACAAGTCTGCACTACTCCGTCATGGCGTAATGGACGTGTTTGAATGCCACGTGTCCACTTACTCTCTAACGTCACAGTGAGAGAATTAATTGGTGTACTTATCAGTTTCTTTTCTGAGTCTGCACAGTTATACCGTATACATTTGCTTGATTTTCTTGTTTACAACGCCAAAACGAAAGTGTAAATTCGCTGTGGAACTAAAGACAAAATTTCTGGTTTTTCTTCAAAAAAAAATTGTTCAAAATTTCTTGTTTATCGAAGTGGTCGAGAAGAATGGGAAGCAGAGCGCTTGGTGTGTAAAGCGATACATACAGTCACGTGAAAAAGTAAGTACACCCCATGTAAAGTTTTGACTTTTTCAACATATTTCAACATGCAGCTATTTGATCTTCATTTCAACAATATTGATAGATAAAGGTGATATAATATAACAAATATCATGAAACATTTACATTTTGTAGTCCATTGTATAATTTAAATAAACATAAATGCAAATTTCGCATGTGGAAAAAGTAAGTACACCCCTACATTTATCACTACTTCAAATACCTAAAATTAGAATCAGGTGCACCAGCTCAGGTGCAAATGATTAGAACATCGTTAGAGAGGATCTTGGAGGAACCTGTCTTATTTAAACCTCAGACATTTAGTTTGGTTTGCTCTTTGTTGTTGAAGTGTGCGGCGTCACCATGCCTAGATCAAAAGAGCTCTCTGAGGCCTTCAGAAAGAAGGTTATAGATGCCTCCGAGTCTGGGAAGGGATTTAAAAAGATCTCCAAACAATTTGAAATCAATCATTTGACTGTCCGGAAGATCATCTACAAGTGGAGAAGATTCCAAACAACTGCCAACTTGTTCAGGCCAGGCCGCCCCAGCAAGTTCAGCCCGAGAGCAGACCGCAAGATGCTGAAAGAAGTCTCTAAGAACCCCAGAATATCATCACGGGCCCTACAGGTAGCTCTTGCCACTGTTGATGTCAAAGTGCACGAGTCTACCATGAGAAAGAGGCTGCACAAATTTGATTCACATGGGAGGTGTGCCAGCAGGAAACCTTTGCTGTCCAGAAAGAACATCAGGGCAAGACTAAAGTTTGCCAATGAACACCTAGGCAAAGACGAGCACTTCGGGAACAATATGCTCTGGACAGATGAGTCAAAGGTAGAGCTATTTGGCCACAGTACCAGAAGACATGTTTGGCGAAAACCAAAGACAGCATTTGACCACAAGAACCTGATACCAACTGTAAAGCATGGTGGTGGAAATATTATGGTTTGGGGCAGCTTTGCTGCATCAGGGCCTGGGCAACTCACCATCATAGAATCCACTATGAATTCTTCATTGTACCAGAGGGTCCTTGAGGATAATGTGAGGCCATCTGTCGGAAAGTTGAAGCTCAACCGAAGGTGGACCTTACAACATGACAATGACCCTAAACATATCAGTAAACCCACCAAGGAATGGCTGAAAATAAAGAAATGGAGGGTTCTGGAATGGCCAAGTCAAAGCCCGGATCTAAATCCCATCGAGATGTTGTGGGGGGATTTGAAACGAGCTGTGCATGCAGGAAACCCCTCAAACATTGCACAGCTGAAAGAATTCTGCATGGAGGAGTGGGCAAAAATTTCTCCCAGTCGATGTCAGAGACTGGTAGACAGTTATAAGAAACGCCTACTTGATGTTGTTTCTGCCAAAGGGGGCAATACCACCTATTAGAGCTAAGGGTGTACTTACTTTTTCCACAAAAGGAAATGGCATCTCTGTTAATTTTTTGTTAAATAAGTTATTGCAAAGTCAATCTTTCATTAGTTTTTGTTCAATTAGATCACCTTTATCTATAGATACTGTTTAAATGAAGATCAAATGTTCATATGTCCACATATGTTAAAAAGATTAAAAAACATTTCATGGGGTGTACTTATTTTTTCCACATGCGAAATTTGCATTTATGTTTATTTAAATTATACAATGGACGACAAAATGTAAATGTTTCATGATATTTGTTATATTATATCACCTTTATCTATCAATATTGTTGAAATGAAGATCAAATAGCTGCATGTTGAAATATGTTGAAAAAGTCAAAACTTTACAAGGGGTGTACTTACTTTTTCACGTGACTGTATATCCAATGTCTAATGATGATGGTATAATGATGATAAAAAGTGCCAATGTCTTTGAAAAGGGCGACTCAAGCAAACACCTTGGCGAGTCTCTGCTGTATTAAATGCTCTCTATATGTCTTGTCTGTTTACAATCGTTAAAGTTTAAGAGTTTTTAAAATATATAATGGTGTTATTACACACAGTTGTTAAAGAAGTTTCAACTTGCGAAATTTCAGCTTGAGAAATCACTGACATTTCCACTTTTTAGCGATTCTGGAAAGTTATTTGTGAACGAGCGTCTGTTCTGCAAATACCATCATTGCTATATGTTCCAGATCATATTCAGAGCAATCCCACCTGTCTTGCTCTTTCACACTCCATTTCATTCTTGCATTCTCTCCCAGGTATGACTTATGATCCACACGGTACCTTTTTGTATTTATGGCGTCGTCAGCATAACTCATTGAAATGTTACTGGCAGAGTTTGAGGGTGTTGAGATTGGGTTAGCATACTGAGTGAAGGAGGGGGTCTGGGTGTGAGGATTGTAGGGGGGCGGGGGGGTGCGGGGGGCTCGGAGCCGCAGTAACTATAATGTACTTTCATTCCTTTTTTGGTGATATCTGATCACACACGCATTGGAGCTAGCAGGGTAGCGAAAGGTTTAATTTGCGTAATCGGTTTTGTGCTTTTTATCCTGGGTTCGAATCTTGACCTAGCTTTAAACTCTCCTCCTGGTGTTTCTCAGGTGAGATGCTATTTTGTGAGCCATCCCTCGGATGCATGTTAAGCTGGGGACCCGGCTGCTCGCAATGGTCGATGTTGGATGTTAAAGACCCCACCGTGTCCTTTGTGACGAGTATGCGAGCTATCACAGGCACCCTGAAAACATTTCAAATTCTTCTTCTGACTGACTGCTGAAATTCTTTGCCCAGAATCGAATTCGGCATCAACATAGTCTGGGATCCGAGACCTCAAAATTTGATTTTGAAGTGACACCCCTGCTATAAAATGTTTGACCCCTAGATCATGTCTGTGGGGGTGTTAGCCACCAGAAAAGTGACTTTAGCAAGGTAGTTTGGATTGCGCGAATTCTGTAGGGACATTTTTTAACTTGGGGCGTCAACTGTAAAAAAGCAAGAAATATAGGGGTAGGGGAAATTCAATTGACCATATATCCCATAATACAGGGGTGAGTGCAACAAATTACCACTCATTATTTTTGTTATAAAGTTGGCTTTTATATGAAACATGATTCAACGTGATTGGACCATCCATGAGGTCAGCAGAGGTCAAAAGGTCACGGAAAGTGGGTTAAGCTAAAAGTTTAGCTCCTTTAGTAAATAAAATCACATTTTTCCTACTTCAAGCTCAATATAGCCAAACTTTTACACCCAAAATATGTTGTTTGTACCCCTCTGATGTTTTTGGGAAAGAAATGCCCCGACTGAACTTAACTTACTGGCATGTATGTCACTTTAGATTTGCATAACTTTTAAAAAATCACCAAAATCGGGCATTCACACTATCTATTTGCACGGTACTCTTCAACATGTTTTAAAACGACAAGTCATACCACATACTGTCTGGAAAAGTGTCATTACCTCTATTTACTCATCATCATCACCGTCATCAGTCAGAAGCCATCCACATTTTTCTCTGTCGCCATTGCAGGCACATGCAATGATGCATGGTACTCCAGCTTTCGCACAAGGGCAATTCCTCAGGCAGTTCGGTTTCTTCTTACATTTGCAGTACTTCAACTTCGCAGCAGAAGGCTTTGATGGCTTGCTCTTCATGACAGGAACTAACCTGTCACCATCCACACTCCTGCCATACTCTTCAGGTGGAAGAAGCACTGGATTGCTGAGTGAAGCTTGCTTGTATAAGCTGATCTGACAAAGGCTCCTGAGAACGTGGAAGTGAAAAGCATCTTCTGTTGGAGGAAGGGAGCGCAGATCTAGTTTGCTAGATGCAAACAAGTGGGCGCGGAGCTTATCCAGGGATGAATACCCTGGCTTGCCGTAGAGATCACAAAAGAAGCTTCGTGCTTCAGTTATCACCTGATCATGTGCAGAAGGTCCGGATTCATGTCGGATGAAATTGGACAGCGCTGGCTGTTTGTCAACATGCTGGAGTGCGACTTTCACTGCTCTCTTCTTACCCCGTTTGAAAGGATAGCTCACCGAATCACAACCTGACAGAATGTAGGAGATGAGCAGTGTGTCTGTGAGTGCCAATACGTCCTTTCCAATTGCTTTGGCCAACTCATTCACCAAGTCATGGATGGGGAGGAACAGATCATCCTTTTCCACCCATAACTCAACAACGTTTGTCAACCGAGGGAAATGATACATTGACAAGACGATGATATCTGTATCTGTAGCCTGAATGACAACTACGCTGTTGTCACAGCTAGCAATGTGAGCAAAGATTCTGGTGTCCGCCTCCTCGTGGTTAGGGCAGTACAGCTCATCAACATTGGTATGTTCCGTCTGCGTCACACGAGTTGCCTGGGCGTTGACCCCAAGGACCAGGCAGAAGCCATCAGGCCAGGATGACTCCTTGGACCAACGTGAAGCAGGATACGACAGCAGATTGGTCTTGTTACAAGGGTTTGACAGGAATGTGTTCCAATCAGGGATTTTCATGATGTCCGCTGGAACAAACTCTGGCAAGTTGGTATTTCACTCCCGTCTCTGGCGTTCATCCCCTTTTAGACTCTTTAACCCAAAATCATATTGATCGCCCACGAAATGCACTTCAGTGCAATGTCTGGGTTTCATGTTCAAGAGTTTGTTCCTGTACCTTTCCTGAAGTTGGTCAAATGTACTCGAACCAAGTGTGTTGAACCGCTGGATGAATGCCATTGCATCGACTACATAAACTGCATCAGATGCAGAAGGAGGCAACTCTTTTAACGGTTCCCATGACTCGGCAACCTCTGCCTGTAGAGTGGATAGATAGTTGGATTTGCAACCTTTGGGGCATTCCATGTCAAATCATCAAAGAATCTGCCGTCATCTCTCAGATTTTTGTAAAACTTTGGGAACCAATTGGGACCCATGAAAAACAGCTAGAACTCAAATATTTTTGCTAACAGCCTCTTAATTAGTGAGATACAGGTTAATGAACTTTGGACTAATTAGCGCGATGTCGCGAATTCAAATGGCCATATCTCTAAAAGTATAACACCTAGAGAGCTGGTTTTGGTGTCATTTTAAAGGTATTTTCATGCCCTATAAATTTGTCTGGGCAACATTTTCCTACCTCCAATCACAAAAAAAGTAATCACAAAATATAAACTTCAATCGTGAATCCCAAAAACATGTATCCTTCAAATTTCCTCAAATTCATCCCAGATGTACCTTATGATGTCAAGAAGCTTCCACATAAGTTTTGTGATGGGCACTCCAATAGTTTCTGAGATATGAGCAATAATGTACATGTACGTATGGCATATAGGTTCGAAAATCAGCATTTGTAATGTATTATACAATCATCCTAACCTAGCCATGACAGGGAACACAGGGAACAACCATCAATTGCTTTGAAGTATCATATACTTTCATTTTCAACTGGGCCTGAGGGGAATTCTCATCTGGGGAATTCCAACTGGGATTTCCCATGTGGGTAATTCGAGGTGATGCAACTTTCACAGTCTAAGATCCCCAGGGAAAGTCCAAGTTGGCTTAGTGTAATGCTTAGGCCTGCCACCAACAGAAATTGGCAGTTCACTTCTGAAGGAGCTGCAGAAAAATGACGACTGCCAAGGAAAAGTTTATCTTGAAGCAGAAATCCTGCTGCAATCCCTTTGGAGCTCATGAAAAACCAAAGTCGTCTGGCTTGAGAGCTGTTAGCCAAAAAGCCATAGCCACTCATCCAAGCCTCAAACTGCAAAGTGCACAGAAAATCTGTACCCAGTGTCGTAAGAAACTGGCAAAAAGACAACCAGGTGTGGTAGAGACTCAGAGTGAAATACCATTACCAGTGACCAGCAGCGCTATTAGCAGTAGTGAGGACAATGATGGTGGAGGATCAAGTGGAACACACTCAGTCTGTGTTTGCACAACACATCAAAATGTAAAGCTCATGTTCACTGGAGCAAAACTGGATTCTGTGACTGGTGGTGAGTTTAAAGACTACAGTCACTGTCTTGCAGCTATTCAGTGCAACCCACCTCGCATTGAGTGTTTTTTTGGCAAGTGTTCAGAGTGTCCCAGAATGGCGGGTCTTCGAGATAAGCTTGAAACATATATGCAAGACAACATGATCGACCAGGTGCAGTATAAACAGTGGACATCAACTGATCGGTCGAACCTTGAGACGAAAGTTCAGACAGTTGCTGACTTTCTGGATTCTTTCCAAAGCAGCCTTCAGAAACTGTTACCACACAGTTTCATTGCCAAACAGCAGTCGCGTTACCTACAGAATCTGAAGAATACACTTGAGCCTGGTGTGTTCCTGGTCATTGCAGACTTTGCGGAGAACTATAGTTTTGTAGTTCAGGATGCATCTCAGTCATTCCATTGGAACAACCTGCAGGCCACAATCCACCCGTTTGTGTGCTACTATCGGCAAAGCATGCAAGATAAAACTCCTCAACACATAAATTTTGCCATCATATCAGAATGCAACATTCATGATACCGTGGCAGTTCATCTGTTCCAAAAACTGTTCCTTCAATTCCTAACCACCAAATTTGGACAGCGCCCTAAAAAGGTTTGCTACTTCTCTGACGGATGTGCAGCCCAGTACAAGAATTGGAAGAACTTCAGCAATTTATGCCTCCATGAAGAGGATTTCGGTGTCCCAGCTGAATGGCACTTTTTTGCTACGTCGCATGGGAAGGGACCATCTGATGGAGTTGGCGGGACAATTAAGCGGTTAGCAGCTAAAGCCAGTCTCCAACGACCATATG
Source organism: Myxine glutinosa (assembly GCF_964187855.1). Lineage (NCBI taxonomy): Eukaryota > Metazoa > Chordata > Myxini > Myxiniformes > Myxinidae > Myxine > Myxine glutinosa. The sequence continues at coordinate 37,683,468 of NC_136269.1, read as the reverse complement.
ATCAACAGATCATCACTCCTCGCCAACTTTTTGAATTTGCTGATTCAGAGATTGCAAATGTCAACTGCCAGTTTGCAACAGCAGAACAGTATGAACAAGAATCAAAACTACTCAAAGCAAGATTCGAAGAGACCCGCACAATCCCAGGTACACTAAAGCTACATTGCTTTGTTCCTGTGTCTAAGGAAAAAGTCACAGTTCGAGCCTTTTCGTTCTCAGCCGAAGAACGAAAGGAACATGTGAAACTTACACCTGGGATGATCGATCACAATGTCTCAGCCATAACTGGTTATGTTACAGTGGATTATGATGGTCACTGGTGGGTTGCATGTGTCATGGAACATACCCCAGAGAGGCATGAGGTGGATGTTAAGTTCCTCCATCCACATGGACCATCCCCATCATATACATTTCCGGAACCAGCAGACCCTCTCACTATTGACTACCAGGATGTGCTTACTACTGTTGAACCAACCACTGCAACTGGAAGGACATATTGTATTTCCAAGAAAGAAACAAGTGCTGCTGTTGCTGCATTGAAGAGGAAATTGAAAGCCTAAGTCAGGTTAGTGAACACTGTGTACTTGAACTCACTTATTGATTGTATAATACATTACAAATGCTGATTTTCGAACCTATATGCCATACGTACATGTACATTATTGCTCATATCTCAGAAACTATTGGAGTGCCCATCACAAAACTTATGTGGAAGCTTCTTGACATCATAAGGTACATCTGGGATGAATTTGAGGAAATTTGAAGGATACATTTTTTGGGGATTCACAATTGAAGTTTATATTTTGTGATAAATTTTTTGTGGTTGGAGGTAGGAAAATGTTGCCCAGACAAATTCATAGGGCATGAAAATACCTTTAAAATGACACCAAAACCAGCTCTCTAGGTGTTATACTTTTAGAGATATGGCCATTTGAATTCGCGACGTCGCGCTAATTAGTCCAAAGTTCGTTAGTCTGTATCTCACTAATTAAGAGGCTGTTAGCAAAAATATTTGAGTTCTTGCCGTTTTTCATGGGTCCCAATTGGTTCCCAAAGTTTTACAAAAATCTGAGAGATGACGGCAGATTCTTTGATGATTTGACATGGAATGACCCCTTTGCGCATGGAAAATCCATTCTTCTCTGGCTCAAACAATGAGGGAGGGTACTCAAGCCATTCGTAACTAAATGCCTCAGTCCGTGCCTCATCACTCAGGTCCTGTGCGAAACAAAGTGCCCTTGTCACTGCACTCTCCTCTCTGATGACTTCTTTCACAGTGTCCATCTTTTTCTTACTTTTCTTCAGATGCGTGGCGAATGTTTCTATCTTCGGTTGGACAATCTTGTCTGCATTCGTCGTCGTGGCAGCATCCATTGCCTCCAAGCCTAGACGTTTGGCATCTACCAGGGTAGTTGCTGCAAGAATCTGACCTGTGGATATGTTCATTAGTTTATCTGTCGCAAGTGAAGGATCGAATGGTTTGATCTGGAAGCCGTGTTGCAGATCAAACGGACCGTGGAAGAGAAGAGGCAAAACCCATTCGATCCTTCACTTATATATATTTATATAAGCTACACAATTTATATAAGCTATATAAGCTTCACAAAACTACAATATATATAAGTGAAGGATCGAATGGGTTTTGCCTCTTCTCTTCCACGGTCCGTTTGATCTGCAACACGGCTTCCATGTCGTCTTTCCTCAGCTTCTCGTGGTGGTCAGATTGCGGCGAGGCCATGTGTGCCATCTGTTTTACACTTTCAGAGACAGAGGTCATGAACGGTAGAGCCTTGATGTACTTTTCTCGTGCTGATTCAGACTGTGTTATACCCTTAAAGAGGCTTGTTTTGCCTTCCCTATTGTAGGTCTGTTCAAGGGCAAGGTCTGTCCACACACCATTAAAGTCTCCTGCAGTCTGGTGAACTGTGAATTTGCCAGCTGCAAACTCCTCGTGCACTTCTGGTGCTGTTTCTGGAAGCTTTTGCATCTCACTGAGATAGATCGGGAGGCAGGACATGTACTTACTATGGCCGGAAGCAATGGTATAGGGTAGCATATTCTGTACCTCTTGTAAGTGCTGTTGCCACAGCCCCGCTCTCTCAGCATGGATGTAACGCCTTAGGATAAGCACCATGTCTATGTACATGCTCCAAAGATGGGCTGTCACTCCTAATCCCTTCTCAAAATCTCCCCAGAGCGACTCCAGTGACTCTAGGCATTTCATGACTTCCTTCATGAGTGCAGCAAATTCGTCCTCTTTCCTGTCAAAGGCATTTCTAAGACTTTCAAGCAGAGACGAAAGCAAAGAAAGTGTCTCCTCAGTCTTCTCGAACAACAGCCATTTCTCAAATGCCTCCCACTTCAGCATGAACAATGCCTCACTCAACCATGAATGATAACGGACCATCTTATCATAATCTTTTCCTGCCATGACTTTATTGGCTGTACCTCGACCACAGATATCACTAGAAACCAGAATGTCCTCTATGCCACTCTCCATTATGAAAAATCCAATAGATCCCAAGAAGTTCTGGGCAATATGGAATCCTCCAAGTCGAACAATAACATCTTTGTACTTTTCCGATTCCTTCCTAAACAACCCCTTTACTATGTCATATATCGCCTGGTCACAATTCACCACCGTCTTAGCCTGACCCATCTTAAGACTCAAGGAGACAAAGTAGTCCAATGAGGTCTGGACTACATCTGCGTTGGTTGGGTTTTGTGGAAGTAATGGTCCATAACCAATCTTTGTTTTCTCTGTGTGTTGCCCAGAACTGTATTCAAAGAAGCTGCTCCATGTCAGGCTACCAGTGTCCTTGTCGTTTTCACCCGTCATCAACTGTGTTGGATACATTCTCAGTAGGAACCAAACGATGTTCTTGTCAGCTAGAAAGTAGGCTTCCCCCTTGTCATCATGAGGAAGTTCAATATCACGTAATGACCTAGCCTGTCTTCTGTCCTTCAGTGTCAGTTTACTACTTACTGGAACGAATTTGTCTGGTTCACTGATAGTCAGTTTCCTGGTTTTCTTAAGGGGCACTGCCCCCACTACCTCCCCACTTCCTTCTCCCTCAAATGTGTACTGATAAATTCTATTTGTTGTCGCATCAAAACTACCACCATCTTGTGTCTCTGAATGGAACTTTAAGTTATCCAATGCGTAGTGGGTAAAGTGTCCTGGTGTGATGTTTGTTGGAATGAACAACCCTTCCCTTTCTTCTCATTCAGAAACATCATTGGCGGCTGTTGTGATGTGTCGCTGAGCAGTGGGATAACTGATGCAGTGTCCAAATTTGTTAATCATTGTCACAAGGTTTTTACTACGTGTTTGCTTCAGAATATGTAGGGCAACACCGATGTGTTTGGGAAGTGGCTGCCTGCTAAGACATCCTACCATGTCCTGTGCCAAATTCAGTACCTTCTCTTCATCATCTTTGGTAAGCTCGACTTTGCCATCTTCACCGAGACACTCATCTCCCTCTGTTAGTAACCATGCCAAGTGATTGTACAAGTCGACCGGGACTTGACTAGAGGCACCTTCATATGATATTTCAATTTCATCACTGACTGGGATTGCACACCCTACCTTTCCGAATTTTTTCACTTCAGCCCTCAAGTGTTTTGCCACGTGGTATGAACTGTTTGACACGTTTGTGAGCAGTACCTCCTCTTCCTCGTCATCCGGAAGAAGCTCACACTCATCTAATTCAGTCTGCAGAGAGACTACTTCATCACAGAGCTCTTTGACGGTCAAAGAAGATGCACATATTAACGTATCTCTACCCTTCAATGTGATGACCTGAATGTCAGACTCAAAGTGCTTCAACAATCGCTTTTTCAACCTATCAGTTCTGTAGGGTTTCTTACTGACTACATCCTGTTGTGAGAGAAGTTCCGTAAATCTATTGGTCAGCTGGCCAAGGTGGTAGACATGCTTGTTAATAAGAAGTCCAGGTGAAATTTCTGAAACAAGCATTTGGAAGCCTTTGTCATATTCAGTGACACCTTTACTGTCACATGTCTGTTCCGAAGCTTTACATCGTCTGTTCATGAAATTGTTCATACACCTCAAGTGATAGCGGAAATCGTTAGCTATGAGGTCAAGACAATAATCACCATGGCCCTCAATTTTCAAAAGGACCGCCTCATCCCTCAACACCTTTGCCTTATCATGGATTGACTTCTGCCTGTCAACTGTGCTGACTAAAGTTAATGTCCTATCGCCTTTGGAATCGCGTTCCCTTTCACACAGGAAACACACTGCATTAAAGTCCGTTAAACTCCTCCTGCCCTCCCGTTCACCTGATGTTTCTCCTTGCTCGGCTTTAAACCATTTGGCGGATACTAGATTGTCCAAAGTCCGTTTGAGGGTGTAACTACTGCGGCATTTTTCGTGACACATTGGTCCTTTTGAAAGAAATTGGTCCTGATTCTGCAGATCGTCCCACACACTGCTGTAAACGTCATCCTTCCTTATTTCCACCGCGTTCTTGAATGTTGTGAACCCTCTCTTCGTCAGGTTATACAGAGGTCCCTGATCATCTGTTGTACTTTGGCAGACGATACATTTCGAATAGTCACTTACACTAGAAGAGAGTTTGCGTTTGTTTCCTTTACCAGCTATCACAGCCACAGGTTCCATCTTTATACGCCAGGGGTCAGCACCTGTAAGAAATAAAAAGACACTCTAAGACTTCATACAATCCACAAATGGAACAAAATTAATAATGTTGTATTCGCATCAGGCGAATCTTCGGGCGAACCTGGTGCCAGGCCAGAATGAAACATATTCCCCACGCCACACAAAACCAATCAACACCATCACGTGTAGTAAATCAGGGTCGACTGTGAAATATATTAGATTCGTAAATATCATGATTTCACAACGTTATAACATTTCAAGATTCAATGAGGAAACTAGTCAAATTTACCTATACTTTTCTCTCGAACGCTAGTAAACCGATAATTGCTTGAATGACAGGAAAACATGTGGAAAATAATCAATGAGGAAACTAGTCAAATTTACCTATACTTTTCTCTCGAACGCTAGTAAACCGATAATTGCTTGAATGACAGGAAAACATGTGGAAAATAATCAATGAGGAAACTAGTCAAATTTACTAAGTCTTTTCTCTCGAACGCTAGTGAACCGATAATTGCTTGAATGACAGGAAAATATGTACAAAATATTCCTAACTATATAATGTTCTTATCTAACTATTCTAAGTTCATATTTCGCTCTTACTTTACGGTTTTTGGACGGGAATCAGCATTCCATTCAGCTCCTGACAGAAAAAGGAATATGGCTACCGGTTTCACTTTCGATATGTCATTCAGTGCTTCCACACGGGAATTTCGATATGTCGTTGGTTGAGTGGTAAATAATAATTGACAAGAAGGAAGCTTGCTCCAGCTAGGGAGGCTGAAGATCGATGGTAATCATAAAGATCAGCAAGAGTGAAGCAAGTTGCTGAAACAAATGTAGCATAATAATCACTAGCACCACACAAAAGATGAAAAGCATCAACCACCACAGTAAACCATCACTATTACGATCAATATAGGCCAGAAACAGTAGAGGGATGCAAAGAACATATTGTGACATATACATATGTGAATTATTTGATAAAGGAGCTAAATTTTCAGCTTAACCCACTTTCCGTGACCTTTTGACCTCTGCTGACCTCATGGATGGTCCAATCACGTTGAATCATGTTTCATATAAAAGCCAACTTTATAACAAAAAGAATGAGTGGTAATTTGTTGCACTCACCCCTGTATTATGGGATATATGGTCAATTGAATTTCCCCTACCCCTAAATTTCTTGCTTTTTTACAGTTGACGCCCCAAGTTAAAAAACGTCCTTACAGAATTCGCGCAATCCAAACTACCTTGCTAAAGTCACTTTACTGGTGGCTAACACCCCCACAGACATGATCTAGGGGTCAAACATTTTATAGCAGGGGTGTCACTTCAAAATCACTTTTTTACACATTTCCAGGCCTCGGATCCCAGACTAACAACACTCTGTGAGGAGTATGACAATGGCATTGGCGTTGACGATGACGATTATGATGGTGATTATGATGGCCATGATGATAATGATGACGATGATGATGCTGCTGATGATGACACTGATGATGATGATGATGATGCTGCTGATGATGATAATGGTGACGACGACGATGATGATGATGATGATGGTGATGATGCTGCTGCTGCTGATGATAATGATGACGATGATGCTGATGATGATGATGATAATGATGACGATTATGATGATGATGATGATGATGATGATGATGATAATGTCGATGATGACAATGATGGTGATGACGATGACGATAATGATGATGACAATGATAACGACGATGAGGATGATGCCATGCTTAATCCCTACATTAACATTCTCTCTCAGTCCTGCCAGGTAACAGCATCTCACCCAACAACCCATGCCCTGTTACCATTCCCAAATTGAGTCTCCTTCTCACCTTCACTCTGTTGTCTTTGCTTTTGTCCCATCTGTGGAATCACTGTCCCATGTCCATTCCACCTTGCTATCTTCTTCGCTTATTTAAAATGGCACACCCCTGCCATTTGACGTCGTTTCGTTTGTTTACCCATTAACTTTTCTATTACCACTGACCTACATCCTGTTATCCACTCTTAACTTCTCTCTGTTTTAAATTCTACCTGTTGGCCTCAGTATCGGTATGCATTCACCCAATGTGTCTGTCTTCTAAATCATTGTATATTACGTCTATCTGTGTCTTTTGTTGTCCTGCGCCTGTTTGTCTGCCTCTTGTCCTTATGTTTCTCATTGGCCTCTAATCCTATACCTTGTAGTTCTTCCAAGAGTCTTGTTTTTGTAGTTGTAAATAAAAACGGATCTGAGTATTTATGGACTGCTTGTCCAAGTTTGAGTCTTGGAAGTATTTAATGATGCATTAGGAAGGTGTAAAGCCAGGTTGGCATAACCTATAGGTGGTCACTTTCTGTGGCTGGGGAACCAAGAGTAGTTTGAGTGGAGGAATGGGTTAAAAGGTGAGCATAGTGAGTGGGTGTGGATGAATGTCAAGGTGAGTTTTTTATGAGTGCACCAAGTAGAAATGCTGTTTAGGATGAAACAAGTGAAACGTAAGGGCATATTGAAGCACTGTTGGAATTGTATAAAGCGAAAAGGGAGGAAGAATAGAAAGAAATTTCAGAGAAGGAAAGAAGAGTTGAGTAGAGTGTGAGATGAAGATCAGGGAATGGATTAAAGTTTGGGAGGTGGTGATGACTGGAGGGGGGTCGGAATCGGAAAGGTACACATCATGAATGTGAAGTGAAGAAGTAGGTATAGTATGAGAAAGAATAGAAAATGGAAAGGGTAAGCGTTGTTTGTGTTTTTTATGGTGGGAACATGATGAAAGGTTGGGTATGATGTGAGCCTGGATAATGGAAGTCAAAGAAATGAAAACACAGACAGAGCACAAAAGGAAATATACGAGCCGAAGCAGGTGCGTCTCTCTAAGGAGCAGAGATGATGAATTGCTGCGACGGATGTAAGAAAAGCCCAGAAAACAGCTTCAGGGAATAAAAATGTACACATTCTACATATAAATTGATAGTCAGAATAGCTCTTTTGAAAAGATAACCCACGATTTCTTCTCGAAGTCTGATGACAATCTCAAAGGATTAGATCTCTTGATGTACCTTTATTTAACACACAAGTCAAGGTGCATGGAAGAGCAGGTTTTATGAATCTGTTCATTACCCATCCTGGATTTACCTTCGCCAGTGAAGGTGGGCAGAGCTTATGTTTTCATCACTGTTTGTCTGCTTGTTTGTTTGTTTGTTTGTGAACAGGATATCTCAAAAAGTTATGGACTGATTTAGACGAAATTTGGTGGAAATGATTGGGTATGTGACGAGGATGAAATTATTCGATTTTGGTGAAGGTCCAGATCTGGATTCTATGATTTTTAACTGATTTTTTTTTTTACCATTGGGAGATTGGGTTAAAAACGATATACAGTCACGTGAAAAAGTAAGTACACCCCATGTAAAGTTTTGACTTTTTCAACATACAGCTATTTGATCTTCATTTCAACAATATTGATAGATAAAGGTGATATAATACAACAAATATCATGAAACATTTACATTTTGTAGTCCATTGTATAATTTAAATAAACATAAATGCAAATTTCGCATGTGGAAAAAGTAAGTACACCCTTGGCTCTAATAGGTGGTATTGCCCCCTTTGGCAGAAACAACCTCAAGTAGGCGTTTCTTATAACTGTCTACCAGTCTCTAACATCGACTGGGAGAAATTTTTGCCCACTCCTCCATGCAGAATTCTTTCAGTTGTGCGATGTTTGAGGGGTTTCTTGCATGCAGAGCTCGTTTCAAATCCCCCCACAACATCTCGATGGGATTTAGATCCGGGCTTTGACTTGGCCATTCCAGAACCCTCCATTTATATCTTTTCAGCCATTCCTTGGTGGATTTACTGGTATGTTTAGGGTCATTGTCATGTTGCAAGGTCCACCTTCGGTTGAGCTTCAACTTTCCGACCAATGGCCTCACATTATCCTCAAGCACCCTCTGGTACAATGAAGAATTCATAGTGGATTCTATGATGGTGAGCTGCCCAGGCCCTGATGCAGCAAATCTGCCCCAAACCATAATATTTCCACCACCATGCTTTACAGTTGGTATCAGGTCCTTGTGGTCAAATGCTGTCTTTGGTTTTCGCCAAACATGTCTTCTGGTTCTGTGGCCAAATAGCTCTACCTTTGACTCATCTGTCCAGAGCACATTGTTCCAGAAGTGCTGGTCTTTGCGTAGGTGTTCATTGGCAAATTTAGTCTTGTCCTGACGTTCTTTCTGGGCAGCAAAGGTTTCCTCCTGGCACACCTCTCATGTAGATCAAATTTGTGCAGCCTCTTTCTAATGGTAGACTCGTGCACTTTGACATCAACAGTGGCAAGAGCTACTTGTAGGTCCCGTGATGACATTCTGGGGTTCTTTGAGACTTCTTTCAGCATCTTGCAGTCTGCTCTCGGGCTGAACTTGCTGGGGCGGCCTGGCCTGAACAAGTTGGCAGTTGTTTGGAATCTTCTCCACTTGTAGATGATCTTCCGGACAGTCGAATGATTGATTTCAAATTGTTTGGAGATCTTTTTAAATCCCTTCCCAGACTCGTCGGCATCTACAACCTTCTTTCTGAAGGCCTCAGAGAGCTCTTTTGATCTAGGCATTGTGACGCCGCACACTTCAACAACAAAGAGCAAACCAAACTAAATGTCTGAGGTTTAAATAAGACAGGTTCCTCCAAGATCCTTTCTAACGATGTTCTAATAATTTGCACCTGAGCTGGCGCACCGGATTCTAAATTTAGGTATTTGAAGTAGTGATAAATGTAGGGGTGTACCTACTTTTTCCACATGCGAAATTTGCATTTATGTTCATTTAAATTATACAATGGACAACAAAATGTAAATGTTTCATGATATTTGTTGTATTATATCACCTTTATCTATCAATATTGTTGAAATGAAGATCAAATAGCTGTATGTTGAAAAAGTCAAACTTTACATGGGGTTTACTTACTTTTTCATGTGACTGTATAACATGATATCTCAAAATGTTATTGTCTGATTCGGACGAAACTTGGTGGACATGTTTGAGACTGTGACAAGGACGAATTGATTCGATATTGGTGAACATCCATATGTGGATCCGAGAATGTTTTAAAGTGATCCTTTACCAATGAGTGATGGAGCCAATAACGATATATAACACTCAATCTCAAAAAACTATGGACTGATTCAGGCAAAACTTGGTGGACAGGTTGTAGTGGGGCGGTTTACCTAGGATATTCAAACCTATTGTGCATTTTTTTGATAAAAGCACCAATTTTGGCACAGAGGTAGACCAATATATTATGAACAAATTTGGTTGTGGAGCCATCGCCCAACTGCCCCCTGGCGGCCGTGGCGGCCATTTTCCAAAATGGCCGCCATGTGGGACAGCGGACTCCTTCCTGCGGGCATCCCATGTCAGTCGAACCAGGAGGGCTCATCAAGTGACAGCAGCAGCCCTCTTCACCCTGCAGCAGCACGCCTACAACCACTACATTGACCAGCTGGGTGACACATGCAACGAGCAGCTGGAGTTCGACGATTGGTGCCAGCAAAAAGCAGAGACCTGCCCCCAGTTCGACTACTGGGCAACTGTCCTGCAACATGAGGTGGCGGTCCTGGTGTACGTGCGCTCTCTGCGCCAAGCGTCGTTTGCGATGTACCTAGATGCCCTGCCAGAACTAGCAGTGTGGTTCCATGCCCTGGATCACACCAACTACGCGCGCTGGATTCCTGTGCATCTGCGAGACATGGTGGAACTGCCGACGACACACCCTGTAATAGCCCAGGAATTCCGAGCTGGGAACTTCACCGTCCAGAAGACGAACAGGTCGTTCTCCGCCATCCCCGTCGATCAGGCCCACGAGCAGAACAATGCTGCCATCAAAGGAGACGGAGGTGCAGTGGGCCTGACTGACAACCCCAGCGCTCTACGACGGTGGATGGTGGCAGGACCAGAGGTTGCCACGCTCATCGAACAGTTCCACGATGAAACTGACCCGGGGAACAGACCACAAGACACAAGGCACCATGACCAGTCAGCAAGTGTGCAGACTGCTTTCCTGAAAGATGTACAGTCGATGGTCAACGTGATGGAAGACTTCGGGAATCCATTTGAAGAGGAGAGTCAAGATCTGCTGGTACTCAACACCAAGGAGATCGCGCCACCTGGAGCTGTAGATGCCCTCCGTCATGCACACGAAGTGGTTCAGCTGCAGTTTGACAACTTCGTCAGAGAACGCCTGGTGGAGAGAACGAAACCCATAGGAGATGCCATCCACAGAAACAAGCTGAAAATCTTTGGTCAGCCTGCTTCAAAACCTCCGGGAAAGGGCAAGCAGCAGATGAAATCCCTCAAGAATGACGTGGACCTGTTCTCTCGTCTGTATATCGGGTGCCAGAACCGGGATGGGAATCTAGAGGAATTCTTCCAACATGAAAACCAAGCCTGCCCCCCTGCACTATCAGCTGGCGGTGGCATCCAGCTGGGTGTCAAGAGTGACCTTCTCGCTTGTCTAGTAGACCTCAGTCAGCCGAAGTCTGAGGTTCCTCCAACCAGCTGCATTGTGCTAGATGGAGCGGTCATCATCCAGATGCTGAAGCCAGCTACAGCAAAAAGCTTCAACGAGTATGCACAGCAGGTCTTTGTGCCCTACATACTCTCAAAACTCCATCAAGCCACGCGACTGGACCTGGTATGGGACCGCTACAATACAGACTCGTTGAAGGGTACAGCAAGAGCCAAGCGTGGAAAAGGGGTGAGAAGACGGGTGGTGGGTGGTGCAACGATCCCTGGGAACTGGGCCAGCTTCCTCAGATTCGACGAGAACAAGACTGAGCTGTTCAGCTTCCTCTCTGGCGTCCTCCACGACTCATTCCAGCTTGCAGACAAGGAGCTGGTCATCACTGAAGGAGATGATGTCTTGAGCAAGCCACCGCTCCTAGATACTGCAGCCCTGGCTCCTTGCAACCACGAAGAAGCCGACAGCCGCATGATGTTGCATGCCGCCCACGCTGCTCACAATGGCCACAAGAAGATCCTCATCCGCACAGTTGACACTGATGTTGTTGTCCTGGCAGTGGCTCTGGCACACACCCTGGAGGAGGAAGCCAAAGTGTGGGTGTCCTTTGGCACGGGCAAGGCTTTCCGGTTCTTGGCAGCCCATGAGATGGGCTCTGGGCCCTGAGAAAGCACAGGCACTACCGATGTTTCATGCTTTGACGGGCTGCGACACAGTCTCCTGCTTCGCCGGACATGGCAAGAGGACAGCATGGGCAGTGTGGACAGCTCTACCTCAGCTGACCCAAACAACTCACTGACCTCTCCACTGCACCGGATCATATTGATGAAGATGCCATGCACACCATCGAGAGGTTCGTCATCCTGCTTTACAACAGAACAAGCACCGCAACCGATATCGACAAGGCACGCCGCAAACTGTTTGCAAAGAAGAGCAATGTCCAGCTGATCCCACCGACAAGTGCAGCCCTGAAGCAGCACGTCCGACGAGCAATATACCAGGGCGGACATGTCTGGGGTCAGGCCCTGGTTCCTGCACCAACATTGCCATCACCAACCGACTGGGGTTGGATCAAGACCAGCGACATGTACGAACCTCTTTGGACAACGCTCCCCGAGGCATCCAAGGTCTGCCGGGAGCTTGTCTCCTGCAAATGCCAGAGGGGCTGCATCAAGAGGTGCAAGTGCAAGAAGGCCAGTCTGGAATGCACACCACTGTGTGCTTGCGACGGGGAGTGCTCTCAGAACTGAACTCGCAAACTTAAGATGAAGATTCTGAACTGTTCCAGACAGTACACAGGTACTGTAAAACAGTGAACATATCTGCATATTGCATTTAGCAGATTATATGTTAATTAACATGATAATTAAATGTAGTAGTGTCCCTTGACCACAGAAGTATAACATTTGACTTGCCCAGGATTGATCTGATGAGAGCAAGCCACCATAATTATCACTATCTGGTTCTGTTATTGTTGTTGTATTATCGATGTAATTATCATAATTGTGTTAATAATTTTGTTAATTGGCATGGGCAGTGTCCATGAATAGCTATTGACAGACAGAGGAAGAAGGTCAGATAACATTTCCACAACTTAAATGAATCTAGCCTATTCACAAGGAATGTCAGCATTTGATGCCTGATCATGGGTTTCCTTGTCGCCATTTCATCTGCAATTAGCCTAAATATGTTAATTAATATCAGCAGCATCTCCCAAAATGTGACTAAGAGCTATCTGGCATGTCTTGATTCAAAACATTCAATAAACATTCACTAAAACCTTCAGCAGCAAACTTTATCTAACTTCTGTGTGTCTTTTGGGTGTCTGCTGGCGGCCATTTTGGAAAATGGCCGCCACGGCCGCCAGGGGGCAGTTGGGCGATGGCTCCACATCCAAATTTGTTCATAATATATTGGTCTACCTCTGTGCCAAAATTGGTGCTTTTATCAAAAAAATGCACAATAGGTTAGCTTACCCGCTGTACTATTGTGTGTGTGTGAGACGAGGATGAAGTCATACGATTTTGGTGAAGATCCGGATCCGGAACCGGATACTATATTTTTTACACATTTTAAGTGATTCATCATTGAGAGATAGTGCCAAAAATGATATCTGGTATGATATTTACAAAAAGTTGTCGACGGATTTTGACTAAATTTGGTGGATGAGTTGGGTAGGAGAGAATACCAAACTTATTGGATTTTGGTTCAGGTCTGAATCCAGATCCGGCCGCTAAGTGGGATACAAAATGTAAACTGCTCAGCCTGGCAGAGGGATGCGCTCGACTGAATGCCGTTCTCGTTTTCTTTTGCGGCACGATAACTCAATATTTGATATCCAGAGGAAATAATTGTATTTTTTAGGAGTGTAAGGAGATAGGAAGGGAGAATCCACATTAATAACTGTAATTGTATTTGGAAAAAAACATCTGATAGATTGAGAAAACAAAATGGTGCACCTTAAAACGACAAATTAAATGTCGCAATTTCAAAGACGAAACTTCATACGCGAAACAATATTATGAGGTTTTAGAATAAAAATTCCAATAGCGTTTGGTGAATATAACTTTGAAACAAGCCGAATATCTGGCATTGGCCTCTGCCCATGGCACAATGCCTGGTGATTGACTGACAGCTTCACTCTATACATTCTGCGATTCATTACCAAATGTTTTGACAAAAACTCCCCCGTAGTTCACACAAACTCCCCCGTACCAACACTTTTGTGTATTTATTTCACAAATTTTAATCTCCCAGTTCACCTAAAGTCAGTATTTTGAAGGGTTTTGTATACATAGTTGAGGATCGTGGAAGAGGTAGTAAACTGAGCGGATCAGGACGTGACAAGACAAAAGGAACAGTGGAGAGAGGGGGCACTAACAATGGAGACTTGGACAAATAATGGGTGTAGGGAGGAATGGGGAGCAGGAAAGAACACATGGCATGGATCAGATGGATAGAGAAGGAAACTTTCAGGAAGGAAAAACTGGAAATTTGGAAGGAGGAGGGATTTGAGTGGGATGGGTGAGTTAACGAGGGTAGAGAAGATAATGGCTTTAGATTGGGGATGATCTGAGATGGTGGTGAACAGCTTTCTTTAACACCTGGAGGGAAGAGTAAGATTGAAGAGAATGCGGAAGTCGGTACCACGAATGAGTGGAGGTGAGCAGTGATCCTGAATTTAGGTAGTTTCACCAGAATGGGATTTATGGTGGATGGTGTCTTACCTACAGAAACCTGTTGAGGGGGGACAAAGCACATGGAAAGAGTAGAGGGAGAAAAACCAGAAAGGAGGATGTAGAATATAAAGAGACCACCGAACTGTCTGCGATAGTAAGGTGATAGGATTAGCTTAATCGTGGGAGATTCCAATGATGTTGAAGACCTTGGTTTCCACAGCAGCTTCAAGATAAGCAAGATATGAGGTAGGGAAGCCAGCCCAATGGGGAGAGCAGTACTCCATCAAGCTGCACATGAAGGCCTTGTAGGTGTATAGGAGTTCAGGTGTACCAAGGAAGGACTCTGTATCAAAGGGAGGCGCAAAGCACCCCTCCCTATATATTTGCAGCTTTAATGCAGTATGCAGTTTCTCTGTATGCAGCTTTAACATGGGGACTGAAAATACTTTTCACGGCTTCTAATGGTATATATATATATATATATATATATATATATATATATATATATATATATATATATATATATATATATATATATATATATATATATATATACATATTGTTGCGGTTTTAGAACCCACACTTTTGTAAATAAATAATCACTTGTAAATATGACATTAAAGGTTAACGGTAGCACCCTTAGTTAGGCCAGAGCAACACGTAGGCCACCTTAGAAATCCAGTTATTTAATTATTATGTGTTTTAGTTAAGGCCGTGTTTCCAATAGTTGAATCTGCGTTGCATCAATCAAATAAGGAGTAGGTCCCATTTCATTTCGTCCATTTTGCGACCTCCCTCTCCAAGCGCCGTCGTTACGCGCCTTGCCAGCAGCGTTCACTGCCTTAGCGCTCGCTCAAGCGCCGCCATTAACCATGCGGTCGGCCCCGAGGAAAAAGGGGGCGGAACGCCAAGAACAAGGTGTGGCCTGTCAACCAGCCGTCAAAGGCGTGACCGGTTAGCCCCCACCAGCCAACCAGGGCTGAGGGAATATCACCGGCGGGCATGGCTTTGAGGGCCGGAGTGATCTTGGCCCGCGTAATATAAGCGCGAACGAAAAGCCCTTTCACAGGACTGGTGAGAGAGCGCGCATTGTAATGGACTTGAGGGCTTGGTTGGACTTGTTGGAGGCGTGCGCATTACAACAGAGGATTGACTCGCTGGCGCTGATAACGAACTTGAGAGGGAGTGCGTTTGGCACGCTGGTGCAGTTATTACGTACGCTGAAGGACACCAGCCTCCCCCCGCTATATGTAAGGTCCGCTCGCGTTGAACGGTACGCAGAGCTGCCTGCCGGGTTTCGCCCGCGGAACCGGAGCCTGGACGGAGTCGACTGGAGCCTGGACCATCTACCTGGACCTTCACCCTACCAGCTACAATCCCCGTGTGAGTGTGTATGTTTGTCTGGGTTCATGAGTTAAGACTGTTTTTAAGACTGCCCTGTGTCCTGCTTCTTCTTCTTCTTCTTCCTGTACATCCTTTTGTTTCCTCTTTCTTTCTGTATATTTGTAAATAAATTACCTTGTTCTTTCTTGGTTTTCCCTAATCCGATCGCATCCGTCCTTTCTTCCATTGGGTAAGCGTGGCACGATCGGAACCGCTCAGGATCAGGTTTAGTCATTGTTAACGGCTCGGATCGCGGATTGCCAACCGCTCGGCATTTTCCATCTTATCCGTGGTTCGAGCGGGAGTTATTTCCCTGCTTTACGGTCGGGTTAGTAAGTAGGTATTTGGGACTACCTTGACCAATGACCCTAGCTAATACCAACCGGAAGGAGCGTTATAACTTCCCAGGACTCGGGACGGCCAGCAAAAAGGACAAGGGGATTAACCCCCCTTGATAAGTGGAGCGCCGACCCCCGAGATCTGTAACAATATATATATATATATGTATATGTACATATATATACACACTTTATACCCCCATTAAAACATTTTTTTTTAAATTCCAACATGCCGGCCCAATGGCCAACTGGATAAGGCATCAGACTCCCAAGCTGGGGATTGTGAGCTCAAATCCCATCTGGGTTGAATATTTTTCTCCTTACTTTTTCAAGTCTTTTATATCGTCTTCAATAAAGTCTTGTACAATGAACAAATGCATTTTGTTCGTATTTAAAATGTATCTTGTGAAAAATTCCAGAGGCATAGAAAAGGCCCCTTTATATATGGTATGTGCCATGTGGCAAACTATAGAAAAGAAGGGACATTCAAAAAAAATCACGTGTGCATGCTGGACTACCCTTGTGTTCTTAGGAGGAACCAGGTAATGCTCTAGAAAAGTTAACATGAAGGGCACCCTTCATATATCGGTTAAAACCCATCAGTACGTAAAGTTTTCTGTGTACCTTGAAAACGAAAACATATAAGGTAATGTGCATGTGTGTGAAATCTAATTTGTTAAAAAAGTTAGTAAAGTTTGTATGTATTATGTACCAACCAATTGCAGACATTTTGGGTGTGATGTATTCTTTGGGACAAGTTTTGGCCAAGCGCGATGTGTGTACACATTGGAACCACCTTTAGACATATGCGTGTACACAGATGTGTGTACACATTATAGGTAACATTTGGATTATATGAAAGAATTGTACACTTGTGCAGTGCAGCCGACTTTACCTGTCCATTTTGGACCATAATTGCACATTACATAAACTTGCAAGTGTTGACATTGCAGACATATTGGACAAACGTGATATGTACATGATGAATACTAATGATAAATTAGAGATGATGGATGAATTATATATGTACACCTACTTCTGCAATGGAATAGAAATGTAATATTATGTATGGTATTTAATTTTTTTACAGAAAAATGAAGGACTGCGAAGAGGTCCCTTTGAAACCAAGAGACTTACTGCATTAAAAATACATTTACTGCTTCATGTAGCTGTATGAATCAAATTGGCACCCCTTTATATGAACTTTTCTAGAGCATTACTTGGTTCCTCATAAGAACACAAGGGTAGTACAGCATGCGCATGAGATATTTTTTTGAATATCCCTTCTTTTCTAAACGTTGCCACATGGCACATACCATATATAAAGGGGCATTTTCTATGCCCCTGGCATTTTTCCCAAGAATGAGGAGGATGCCCAGGCGGATGCTTGTTTTGGAGGACAACTTTGACATGTGGTTTTCCCAAGAAAGATCACAGCTGATAATGAGCATCAGGAGTTTGAATAATTGAACTTCCTCAAGAGAATTGTTAAGAACGTATATGGGAGTGAAGGGTTTTCCAGACGGTCCTTTCGGAGAGAGATAGTGAAAGTGTGAGATTTGTCAGGATTTAAAGATATATTCCCAAGTGTTTGAACAGCTTGTAATCTTTTTCAAGGTCTGAATAGACGGAAGAGGCATTCTGCCTGTCTGAAGGATAAGGGATATCACAGCAGAGAATGGAGTCATCAACAAGAGTTGTTACGGACTATCAACTATCATTAGTGCGTATTGTTATATACAGACTTGGCATTTAATATGGAATATTTTTTTTGTGGGGGTGAACTTACTTTTCAAGATGACTTAGAACCAAATGTTCATTGGAATTATGTTGAAATTATTCTAGATTTTGTTAATATGACCTTGAAAAGAAACAAAAACCACATTTGACATTTTGAAGCAAATAAATTGATCCTTGAAAGTGATGTAAACTGATATCGAACTCAATTCATGGACAGTACTGTGTTAAACATCTGTAAGTTTTCCAGAAGTATCTCTTTATTTTGCACATTAGCCAAAAAAATTTTTAAACAAAAGTTAAATTACGACTGGGATTACGGACAGTAAAATTACAGTTCAGAACTCCGTGTAACCCCCACGAGCATTCAGGAGAGCACGTTCACGTCGAGGCATGCTGTTCACGAGATTTGCCAAGGTTTGGACAGGAATCGCTTGGCATGCAGTGACAATAGCCTGCTGCAATTCATGCACAGAGGTGGGCTGCTGATCCAAGTTGTCGATTTGACACGTTAATTTTGCCCACAAGTTGTCTATCGGATTCATATCCGGGGACATGGCAGGCCACTCCATATGCTCTACACCACGGTCAGCAAGAAAGTGTTGGATCATGCGAGCACGATGAGGCCGTGCATTGTCATCTTGGAAGACAAAGTTTCCTCGAAAGGCTGCACGAACAAATGGAAGCAATGTTTCTTCCAGAATGGCCCTGTGCCTGAACTGGTTCAGGTTTCCATTCAGAACAACCAGGTCAGTTTTGCTCCCTGCATGAAAAGCAGCCCAAACGGTCACCCCACCACCTCCAGCTTGGACTATTGGCACTATACAATCTTCGTTGTAGGCTTCATGCACTTGTCTGCGCACTCGGATGCGGCCATATTGACGATAGACCAGAAATCTAGACTTGTCACTGAAGATCACGTGATTCCAGTGTCCTGGCTGCCATTGACGGTGCTCTCTGGCCCACTGCAATTGGCGCTGGTGGTGTTGTCTGTTCAGACGTGGCTTTCTCAGAGGACGCCTGGCACGATAGCCTGCTTGAACCAGTCATTGGTTGACTAGCCTTCTGGATACAAGCACATTTGTCAGTTGCTGCCACTCAGCCCTAAGCCAATTAGCTGACTTGATACGGCCATTGCGGACTAACCGGTGCAGCTGGCGATCATCCCTCCTTGTGGTTCTGCGGGGACATCCTGACCTCGGTATTGGAGTAGGGACACCCCTCTGAGCATTTCGTTTCAGGATCTTTGACACCTGAACTTGAGTGATGCCGTACTGCTGAGCAATAGCACGCTGTTTCATGCCGGAATTTCGTAAAGCCACCACTAAATGACAAACAGCATTGTCGAGTTGACGGACCATCTCCAGGGGGAAGCGGCAATAACTTTTGTAGACGTGCAGCAGTTGTTTTCCACTAATACAGAACACAAAAACCCTTATATACCCGACTGTGAAGCCAATTGTCAAATGTACCTGTCCGTACATTTTGTCACGCCACCTGTGATATAATCCTGTTATTGACTTCTTGCTGCGACAGACAATCAGTGACATGGTTCTTTTAACAAAGAAATCACCGAAGTGCAAAAGAAACTCACCAGATTGATATACCGAGTTCAGAAAGTAAACTCAAGTCAAGAAAAAAAAAAAAAATCCCATATAAAATGCCAAGTCTGTATATAGGAATGTGGATATGCTAGAGTTAGAGAAATGTTGGTTACTTTTTGTAAACAGGATTCATATCTGCTGATGATGCAATAAACGTTCTTTATTCTGTTCCGCAATTTTAATTTTCTCAATTTACGTGCTCACCCATGCATTCGTAATAAATATATTGCCCTGCATGAAACAGCCAACCACCCATACCATGGAGATTTCACATCATGGGCTTGCAGAATGCTCGTATATTTGAGGGAGCCTCCCGACCTATGAGCTGCCTAGTTTCGGTTCAATTCCTGATGCACTCCCAACCATCACTCTGGTATTTGCAGACAAATCGTTGCATGATGGAGCACGCCACCCATTCGAGAGGCATTAACCTTTGTGTCGCAAGTCGTCCATTGTGTACCTTGAACAAATTTCAAACTACTGCCTGGCGACCGTTATTGGGGTTACAGCAATGACCTTTGACACCGCTGTAAGAGTAATGGCACCCCACTGTATTATCAGGCTATCGTGACTGCTTCAGCAGTGCTGACAATCTGGAAAGAGCCACGAAGGAAAACGATCATCACACATCCTTCAGGGTTCTTAAATTTCGTTTTGTGTTTTTTCAGTCAAGTCAACAACTTTGCCTTGCTGCAATGTCATTGATTCGTTTCACGTAATTAAACAAGAATTGTGCTCATCCAACGATATTGTTGCGAATATGGAATTTGGCCTCCATATCCGCTTGTAAATATTCCCCTATTTTCTCCAATACTCCCCAACTTTCCCCGATCCCCCATTCCCTAGTCCCATTGCATGTAAATAACAATCAGTAGAGCCGACCTTCCCCTTATTCCCCCATTAAATGTCGTGCCCAGGTCCACCGCACCACACGTAGACAACTTTCGGACATCTTCCTAGTTATTCTTATTCTATGTCAGTTAAGGCCTCGTCTCCATTAATTATGACTCTTCGTTGCACCAGAATGTGATTATATGGCACCAGTAGTGAGTTTAGGACCTTCCCATACCTCCTCCCATCTTCTTCCCCAAACAACAACAACAACAACAACTACAGCTACAACAACAACAACAACAACTACAGCTACAACAACAACAACAACAACTACAGCAACAACAACAACAACTACAGCTACAACAACAACAACAACAACTACAGCTACAACAACAACTACAACAACGGCGCGCGCGGGGAGTGTGCGTCCTCCCTCCGGCTCGGTTAGCCGCCATTATCCATGCGCCCCACGGGGTTACCACGAAGGGGCTGGCTGTCAGCTCCTCGTCAAGGGCGGAGCCTGGTAAACCCCCCCCGCACCCAATAAGAAGGGCGGACCGATTCCATCTGGGCGGAGCTAACGAGCCGAGGGCGTGTCACTCCCCGCCGGATATACGCAGCCGCTTGCCGGACGTGACGTCAGATGCGCCCCCAGCTTGAGACGACAAGACGCCACCTCGAGCGCTGAGAGACCTCCTGCATCTTTTGGGCCGCGCCATCCTGTCCCTGAGCACAAGGTGCACCTTGTGCTGGCCATCGAATACCCGCTTTCCTTGCCATCAATCCCCGTGTGAGTCAGTTTTTGTCCTGTTTCTCTGTGGTCTGTCGGGAATAATATAAGGTTGTGTCTAAGTGCCTGTCTTCCTATGATGTACCTCTTGTAGTTGTAATCTAACCTTCCGCCTTAATATAACCTCCTCCGGAGGTCTTGAGAACTGAACCCCTGGTGTCGTATTGTGTCATTATAACCCAGCCGGGTGTCTTCTCTTTCCTATTGAGCCAGCGTAGCGCGGCTTCGTCGACGTTCGAGTACAATCGGGTAATTTGTGCGGACACGACGGCCATTCCGCTCGGCCCACCTTAACATCAAAGTCGTGTCTGTAACAATTGGTTGTCAGGAGTTGGATTCGAACCTGGGACTAAATTTATTTAGCCCAAATTTTGGAACACCAATTGTACTATTAGAGTAACAATTGGTGTCGAGGAGTTGGATTCGGACCCGGGACTAAATTAGTTAGGCCCAAATTTTGGGAGGGAAAATCGATTCGGAGCGCGTACTGCGCTCGACGAAATTATAACGAAAAAAAAAAATTGGATTTGTTTTACGAAACTCGAATTTTGCAAGTCGCGCTATGGCGGATCAAGACGGCTGGGGTCCGGTAGGGGAGAGTGAAGCAGGGTCGGTCCAGGACCAAATTGAGGGACATGAGGGACAGGAGGAGAGCGAAGCAGTGAGGGCGGCAGGGTCGCAAAATAGCGTTGTCACGCACGAGGTGGCCACGGCGTCCACGCCCGCGGCAGCGCCCCTGGTGGATTCGAACCTTTTCCTCCTGCAAATGAGGGCCCTTATGGAACAAATGGTGGGAATGAGGGCTGATAGTGAGCGGTTGGGAAACCAAATGGGGGTAATGAGGGACGAAGCGAGGGGTACTGGTGAGAAGGTAGACAAAAATTTTGAGGGGTTAGACAATGGGATAAAAGAGGTGAGAAATGGGTTAATGGGGGTAGAAAACAGAATGGCCGCTCAAGAGAATCAAATGGAAGGGATGCAAAAGGGGTTAGAGGGGGTAGAAAATAGAATGGCTGCCCAGGAGAATCAGATAGAGGGAGTGAAAAATGGGTTAGAGGGGTTAGAAAACAGTATGGAAGGCAAATTGAGGGACATGAGGGACCAAGCGGAAAGGGAAGTTAAACAAATGGAGCAGCAGATAGAGGGGGTCAGAATGGGGGTAGAAACCAAACTGGATGCTCACAGGGAGGAAATGGAGCAGATGAGGGTGGCATCTGGGCAGGAGATGCAAGTGATGGGAGAGGAGATCAGAAGAGGCGTGAGTGAGGAGGTCGGAGGAGTGCGCGAGGAGGTGAGGCACTGTAAGGAGCGCATGGAGAAAGAGGTGAGAAAGGGGACTGTAAAATTGCAAGGTGGTATAGAGGAGTTGACGCTGGGAGTAGAACAACTGACAGTGGGACAAAAGGAGTTGGGGGACCAGGTAAAGAAGAACACAGCGGTAATAGAGGGTTTAAAATCGACACAGAAGGAGATGAAAAAGGACGTAGGGGTAATTAAAAAAGAGTGTCAGACGGTACATGAGGACCTGACGAGGAAAATGGACAAGGTGGTAGAGGTAATGGAGGTTAAAGAGCGGGAGGTGCGGGAGCACATAGAAAAAAATAAAGTGGAGTTAGAGGAAGAACTTAAAGGGGCGCACGAAGAGATGAAGGAGATGAAGCAAAAATTAGAAGAAGTGGAAGAAGGGGTGAGCGAAATTAAAAAGCGACGGAGAGAGGATAAGAAAGAGATAAAAGAGGAGGTAAAAGAATTGGTCCAGAGTCTGTGTTCGGATCGTGATGATGTGCTCATTAACCGGATGAGGGATTCGCAGGTGATGGAGGAGAAGCGAAGAGAAAGAGGACCCGGTGTAAGTGGTGACCAATATGGTCGTGCGTATGATGCGCCAGGGGATTTAAGAAGCTTGGGGGTCGAGATGGACCCGGGTGTTCGTGAAAGGCCGTTGGTGAGGTGTGCGACAGGTCTGGTGTGCGAAAAAGGAGGTGTGCAAGAAAGTCCGACTCTGGGGTGTGTGAGGAAAAAGTGCGTGCCAAGGAGTGAGTGTGCTGGCGAGAGTGAGTCGGTCGTAGCGCGTGTGCGAGGGAGCACATGGAAGCGTGGTGTGGTGAGTGTTACAGAGGGTGTGACGGGAGAGTGTGCGCAGGAGTGTGCGCGAGAAAGGTGTGTGACGGACAGGTGCATGAAGAAAGAGTGCGCTGTCAGAAGTAAGGAAGAGTGTCCACCTGTGGTGAGTGTTAGAGGGTGTAACGGGAGAGTGTGCGCGAGGAAGGTGTGTGACGGACAGGTGCATGAGGAAAGAGTGCGCTGTCAGAAGTAAGGAAGAGTGTCCACCTGTGGTGAGTGTTACAGAGGGTGTAACGGGAGAGTGTGCGCGAGGAAGGTGTGTGACGGACAGGTGCATGAGGAAAGAGTGCGCTGTCAGAAGTAAGGAAGAGTGTCCACCTGTGGTGAGTGTTACAGAGGGTGTAACGGGAGAGTGTGCGCGAGAAAGGTGTGTGACGGACAGGTGCATGGGGAAAGACTGCGCTGTCAAGAGTAAGGGTGAGTGCGCTGTCAAGAATGGAGGTGAAAGTAGTGAGAGTGACAAGGAGCGTGAGTTAGTTGTGACAGGTGAGCGAGGATGTACACCTGGGATGGAAGGATGCACACCTGGAATGGTAGAGCGTGAGTGGGAATGCACGCTGGAGTTGGTGGTGAGGCACGTGGTTGGGTGTGCGAATGAGGGCACACCTGTGATTGTCACAGAGGAGGTGACCGAGGAGGGGGCGCGAAGCGGTGTATTGGTGAGGTGTGCGAGCAACGAATGTGTGCCAAAGTGTTCGGTGGTCAGGTGTGTGACCAAGGCTGTGAGTGGAATGGGTGTACCTGGGTGTGTAAGGAAAGGTACGAGGAGCATGGGCACGGCTGGATGTGTGAGCAAGGAACGGGCTGCGGGGTGTAAGCGTCCAGGTGAAGCATCGACGTTAGACGGGGTCGAGTTTAGAACGACTTATAGCCGAATCGGGCCCTCGGTGCGTGCCGGGCTTCGCGTGCCGCGAGAACCAGCGGGGATCCGAGCCACGGCGGGTTCGAAAGGACCGCCGTGCGCGATCCACGCTGGGCCTCGCGTGGGACGGCCGCGTCCGTGCTCCACTAGGCGGAGCGGGCAGCTGGATAGGAAGGGTCGTTATGGCGACCACTTTTTGTTGAGACGTGCCGGCAGGTCGAGATCGGGACATTGGATGGCTCCACGCCGAGGTGATGCGTGGGATCTCGGCCCGGGTAAGCCCCCGTCCCTGCACCGAGTGCCGGACGCATTCAGCCGCTGGCACAAAACAACCAGCATCCATTGCTTGGCTTTACGAAGCCGGGCTTTGGACAGGAATTGGCGCACCGAGAGGTATTAGTGAGTCGACTGGGTGATGAGGTTAGTGTTTTGGACCCAAAATTAGAGAAAAACAAAATTTGATGATTGGCAAGGGATTGGCAGTAGTGATTGGCAGATGATGGGCAGTGATTGGCAAATTTTTAATTTGTTGAAATTAGATGTGCAAAATTGGTAGTGAGAGACCCCCGATGTGGTGGGATGGCAAATCCACCATCCCTCACAGGGGGGGGCAAAGGAGCAATAGCTTATGGGGTGTATGGCAGTGAAAACTAGCCCGGGTGGGTTAGGATATTGTGTGTAGGGATCTAGAGAAGATGACCTTAGGTAACGTTAAGTTTAGTTAGTGACTGATACCTGTAGTGGGGACGCAGGTAGATTAGTGTGGATGATAATGACGTGGGAGCGCAATAGTTTAAAGGGACGACTGGGAAGCGCAAGTTTCAGAAGGGAGTAGTTAGCTGAGATGATGCCGTGTGTGTGTGAGGATGGAACAGGTGTGATTGCACAGGTGTGCAACTGGACAGGTGTGTGGAGCAGTGTGTGAGTAGTGAGTGTGTGGATCAGCGCGAATGCGCTTGGGGAGAGAAGGGTGCAGGTGGCACCAGGTGTGAGAGCACAGGTGTGCAGGTACAGGTGTGTGGAGAGAGTTGGAGTAAGTGGTACGGAGTGGTGTGCATGGTGCGAAGGTGTGGATGGGGGAAGAGTGGACCCCTTTCACGAGTACCCGGGGCGGGTAGTGTAAGTGTTAGGTAGAGGGTACAGGTAAATTGTGGTTGGATATTGGCATCTGTGGTGCGGTTGCAGAATGGTGTTGTGAATGGGTGCATTAGTGTTGTGGAAATGGCTGGGCGTGTAGCCTGTTAGTGTGTGTAGTTGGTTGGGCACTCCACCACTGTGAGGATGTCGGCCAGGTGAGGCCGCAGGTGGGCTCTGGGAGCCGGTAGAGTTGTGGATGGGGCCCGAGGATCCGGAGGATGGACCCGGGTAGCCCAGTGCCAGAGAGGGCACCGAGTGGGGAGAGTGCCAGAGGGCCTTCCCCAGGTAGTTAGGTTAGGGCAAGGAGCAGGTAAGCTCGGAGGCAACTGCAGTGGTGGAGGTGTGCAGGTGGGTAGACCCACTGGGAGAGGTACACGCCGCAGCCCGGAAATTGTGCGAGGGCACCGGGAGATGAATCGGGGGAGTGAGACCCCAAATTGAAGAGCACCACAGGTTGGCCAATGGGAATTGGTTTTTAGAACCCATAGTGTAAGAGGGCCAATGGTTTGGCCGGAGAGAGACCCCGGGTAGTGTAAAGTTGTTAAAGTCATTTAGGAGATAGTTAGGATTGATGAACCTGTCGCACCATACGCAGCCACTTACCTGTGGTGATGATGATGACTCCACACCTGTGTTTTCTTTGTTTTGTTGCAGGAGATGAATCGCTGTGTGGATTTGTGAGACGCATCACGACGTGGATGAGACATTGGGGTGATTCCATCTCTCCCTCCCTAGGAGGGACTGATGATGAATTGGTAATGGCAAATTATGATGTTGAGTTGGAGATGGCAAATTTTGATGAGAGTTGAAAATGGCAAATTTGATTGGTTAGGAGGGAGAGAAGACGAATTTGGTTTATGGGAGGAACGGGGAAGACAGTAGGGATGTTTGTTGATTTGTAAAGTAGATGTTTATGGGTAGTGTTGTGTTTTGTGGATACAGTAAGGGGTAAGGGAGGGGCCATGTAGGTTACCTGGTGGGGGGGGGGCGTACGATAGGAACGTACCTGTCTCACCTGGTTCCCATGTGCCCCCAGTGTGCATTACCTTATATTGCGTGCACTTTTGCGCCCTTACCACCTTACTCACTTGTTTCTTCTTTTGTCTCCCACCTCCGAGGATCTGGCTTTGGGGTAGAGAGAGAGGAGAGAGAGGTGCTGGCTACGCAGTTGTGGGCCTGCACTTTCGCTGTTGGCTGCCTGGATCGATACACCATATGGACCGCAATGTTTGTGGCCACCCACAATGGACCGCAGCTCTTTTGCGGCCAAGCACCACCCGTGGAAGGACCTATGGGTCAACGTGGCACCTATGCCATAAAGGTGAACCACTGTTAATTAACACCAAGTGCACCACAAGAAGAGCAAGAGACACCTGCAGGGTTAGGGGTTGTCGAATTTATTTTTATTCCAATGAACAATGGTGACTGCACCGATTGGTGGTGGGGTGGTGCTGTTGATGCTCGGGAAGGGTGCTCTGCACGTTATTAAAGGCCGTCGGCCACAGAGCACTCGTGGGTTGGTGTATCGATGTTGGCAAGCGCGCTCTCTCTATGCATAACATCTGCATGTGTTCCTCCAAAAACAGGTCCTGGATCGTAGTGTAAATAGCAGCGTAGTCTTGTAAATAATGCTCCCTACCGGCTGTATGTTTAGTTTGAGAATTCTTTCCGGATTCGGTTATCCTGTGGGTGTGTTTCTGTGAGGAGAAGGGTGCAACGTCGCAGGGGGACATATTTACTCATTTGTGAATATCTGTAAAACTGTCGCACTCAGGGTAGAGTTAATAGTAGAGGGAACTACATTGCGTGCCACACTAAAGTAGGTAAAAATTTATCGGGTCGGGACGCCCCGAGGGTAGAGAAGGGTGCAATGTTGCGAATATGGAATTTGGCCTCCATATCCGCTTGTAAATATTCCCCTATTTTCTCCAATACTCCCCAACTTTCCCCGATCCCCCATTCCCTAGTCCCATTGCATGTAAATAACAATCAGTAGAGCCGACCTTCCCCTTATTCCCCCATTAAATGTCGTGCCCAGGTCCACCGCACCACACGTAGACAACTTTCGGACATCTTCCTAGTTATTCTTATTCTATGTCAGTTAAGGCCTCGTCTCCATTAATTATGACTCTTCGTTGCACCAGAATGTGATTATATGGCACCAGTAGTGAGTTTAGGACCTTCCCATACCTCCTCCCATCTTCTTCCCCAAACAACAACAACAACAACAACTACAGCTACAACAACAACAACAACAACTACAGCTACAACAACAACAACAACAACTACAGCAACAACAACAACAACTACAGCTACAACAACAACAACAACAACTACAGCTACAACAACAACTACAACAACGGCGCGCGCGGGGAGTGTGCGTCCTCCCTCCGGCTCGGTTAGCCGCCATTATCCATGCGCCCCACGGGGTTACCACGAAGGGGCTGGCTGTCAGCTCCTCGTCAAGGGCGGAGCCTGGTAAACCCCCCCCGCACCCAATAAGAAGGGCGGACCGATTCCATCTGGGCGGAGCTAACGAGCCGAGGGCGTGTCACTCCCCGCCGGATATACGCAGCCGCTTGCCGGACGTGACGTCAGATGCGCCCCCAGCTTGAGACGACAAGACGCCACCTCGAGCGCTGAGAGACCTCCTGCATCTTTTGGGCCGCGCCATCCTGTCCCTGAGCACAAGGTGCACCTTGTGCTGGCCATCGAATACCCGCTTTCCTTGCCATCAATCCCCGTGTGAGTCAGTTTTTGTCCTGTTTCTCTGTGGTCTGTCGGGAATAATATAAGGTTGTGTCTAAGTGCCTGTCTTCCTATGATGTACCTCTTGTAGTTGTAATCTAACCTTCCGCCTTAATATAACCTCCTCCGGAGGTCTTGAGAACTGAACCCCTGGTGTCGTATTGTGTCATTATAACCCAGCCGGGTGTCTTCTCTTTCCTATTGAGCCAGCGTAGCGCGGCTTCGTCGACGTTCGAGTACAATCGGGTAATTTGTGCGGACACGACGGCCATTCCGCTCGGCCCACCTTAACATCAAAGTCGTGTCTGTAACAATATTAAACAAGGCAATTCTTTGAATGTGTGCGTGTATGTATATCTAAACAAGAACAATGGGACTGTGTCGCCAATATGCCTCCGCATAGTCCCACAACTGGTAGATGCTATCACTCTGCATATGTATAGGTAGAGGATCACGTTTGTGAAGTTTCGTGTTGATCGGATAAGGTTCGTTTTTCTATCCAAGATGGCTGCCAAACCACATGACCTATGACATCATCATTTTCAAACAATATGCAACAGTGCTGTCAGATGATATTTGTAAAATTTAGCATCGATAGGGTGAGCGGTTTCAGAGATTTAATTATTCAATATTTTCCTTCAATCCAATATGGCTGCCAATCCATGTGTCCTATAATGTCATAAATTTAATATTTCAATACAAATGGGTCATATATCCTGTGCATGCAATTTCAGATTTTTAGGATAAGGAATTCGATTAAAACATTTTTGGCTGGTATACCACTTCACCTATGATGTCATCATTATCATGGTTTTGTTCCCCATTTGAAAGAACACATCATACCCAACCCCACAGACTCTTGTTTCTCACAGTCTGAGATGCCTTACAGTGCTTTTTTGCAAACTCCAAGCGGACTTTCATGTGTCTTTCACTGAGGAGAGGCTTCCGTCTGGCCACTCTGCCATAAAGCCCAGATCGGTGGAGTGTTGCAGTGATGGTTGGCCTTCTGGAAGTTTCTCCCATCTCCACACAGGATCTGTGGAGCTCAGCCAGAGTGACCATCGGGTTCTTGGTCACCTCTCTTCCAAGGCCCTTCTCCCCCGATTGCTCAGTTTGGCCGGGCGGCCAGCTCTAGGGAGAGTCCTGGTTGTTCCTAACTTCTTCCATTTAAGAATTATGGAGGCCACTGTGCTCTTGGGAACCTTCAATGCAGCAGAAATTTTTTTTGTAGGCTTCCCCAGATCTGTGCCTCGACACAATCCTGTCTCTGAGCTCTGCAGGCAGTTCCTTCAACCTCATGGCTTGGTTTTTGCTCTGATATGCATTGTCAGTTGTGAGACCTTATATAGACAGGTGTGTGCCTTTCCAAATCATGTCCAATCAATTGAATTTACCACAGGTGGACTCCAATCAAGGTGTAGAAACATCTCAAAGATGATCAAGAGAAATGGGAGGCACCTGAGCTAAATTTCAAGTGTCATAGCAAATGGTCTGAATACCTATGCAAATGTGATATTTCAGTTTTTTCTTTTTAATAAATTTGCAAAACTTTCCAAAACCTGTTTTGCCTTTGTCATTATGGGGTATTGAGTGTAGATTGATGAGGGAAAACATGAATTTAAACGCTTTCAGCATAAGGCTGCAACATAACAAAATGTGAAAAAGTGAAGGGGTCTGAATACTTTCTGAATGCACTGTGCAAGCATAATTCACAAGGAGATAAACAATGTTTCTAATTTTCTGTCGTGCCCACGAAACTACGTCGGCTGAACTGTGCAACTTCACCACTCATACCACAGATATTGTTACAGAGAGAGAAGACAAGACTGAAGACTGAAATATGTCACCTTCTCCTGTGGAATTATTGCATGGAAATGGTCCCCTGTGTTAAGTTTTGGTGAAAATATCTGAAGAAGGACATATACAGTCACGTGAAAAAGTAAGTACACCCCATGTAAAGTTTTGACTTTTTCAACATATTTCAACATACAGCTATTTTATCTTCATTTCAACAATATTGATAGATAAAGGTGATATAATATAACAAATATCATGAAACATTTACATTTTGTAGTCCAATGTATAATTTAAATAAACATAAATGCAAATTTCGCATGTGGAAAAAGTAAGTACACCCTTGGCTCTAATAGGTGGTATTGCCCCCTTTGGCAGAAACAACCTCAAGTAGGCGTTTCTTATAACTGTCTACCAGTCTCTAACATCGACTGGGACAAATTTTTCCCACTCCTCCATGCAGAATTCTTTCAGCTGTGCGATGTTTGAGGGGTTTCTTGCATGCACAGCTCGTTTCAAATCCCCCCACAACATCTCGATGGGATTTAGATCCGGGCTTTGACTTGGCCATTCCAGAACCCTCCATTTCTTTCTTTTCAGCCATTCCTTGGTGGATTTACTGGTATGTTTAGGGTCATTGTCATGTTGCAAGGTCCACATTCGGTTGAGCTTCAACTTTCCGACAGAAGGCCTCACATTATCCTCAAGCACCCTCTGGTACAATGAAGAATTCATAGTGGATTCTATGATGGTGAGCTGCCCAGGCCCTGATTATTATTATTTATTTTTTTTGGATACAGAATCGAGGCTCGTGAAAGAGATAACATATATTTCACAAACAAATCAAACAGACAAACAAAATATATAAAAAGAGGGAGCGGAAGACAAGATGGGGAGAGAAGGGGAAGCACACAAATACAACATTTGAGAGCAGGGAGATGTGTGGGAGGGAGATGGCTTGGGGGGAGGAGACGTGGGAAGGGGGGGGGGGGGGGGAGAAGTATAAAACACAGGGACACCAAGGACTTCCAGGACAAAAGTTGGTATTTCAAAAAAGTGGATTTGGGGTGAAATTAGAAGGGGTAGAAAAGATCAAGGTTTTGGATGGGGGAAGATAAGAGATGGTGGTGAACAGCTGTTTTGAAGACCTGGAGGGTGGAGTGGGATTGAAGAGAGTGAGGGAGTTTGTTCCAGAGGTGGGAGAAAAGAGGAAAGAAGGAGTGAAGGTGAGCAGAGAGTCTTGATTTTGGCAGTTTAACCATAAGAGGGTTGCAGGCAGATCTTGTGCGACCTGTAGGAATATTTGGGGGACAGAGCCCCACAGATTTTGAAAAGTGTACGATTAATGGGAAACGAACATTTATTGCAAAATGAGTTTCTAGAGACCTTTGAGTCAAAAATACATTTGAGGACGCTGAAGGAGGGGTGGAGTGCAGGAGAGTTTCGGTAATGTAGAAAAAAGGAACTGTAAGAGATGAATTTTTTTTTTGGAATGAATAGATTTGATGAGCAAGTCAAAAGCATCCTTTTATAGAAGAAGAAGAAAAAGTGCTATAATATACGACAGAATACAGTTCTTCAGGGGAAAGTTTAAACATTTTTAACAACGTGATCACGTGATCATGAACAACGTACTGTCTGTACTGTCTTTCCCTCACGGTCCCAACTGTACTGTCTTTGCCCCACGGTCCCTTTGTGTTGTCTTTCCCTCGTGGTCCCAACTGTACTGTCTTTGCCCCGCGGTCCCTTTGTGCTGTCTTTCCCTCGCGGTCCCAACTGTACTGTCTTTCCCTCGTGGTCCCAACTGTACTGTCTTTGCCCATGCGGTCCCTCTGTGCTGTCTTTGCCTCGCGGTCCCAACTGTACTGTCTTTCCCTCGCGGTCCCAACTGTACTGTCTTTGCCCCGCGGTCCCTCTGTGCTGTCTTTCCCTCGCGGTCCCTCTGTACTGTCTTTCCCTCGCGGTCCCTTTGTGCTGTCTTTGCCTCGCAGTCCCAACTGTACTGTCTTTCCCTCGCGGTCCCAACTGTACTGTCTTTCCCTCGTAGTCCCAACTGTGCTGTCTTTGCCTCGCGGTTCCTTTGTGCTGTCTTTCCCTCACGGTCCCTCTGTACTGTCTTTCCCTCATGGTCCCAACTGTACTGTCTTTCCCTCGCGGTCCCTCTGTGCTGTCTTTCCCTCGCGGTCCCTCTGTGCTGTCTTTCCCTCGCGGTCCCTCTGTGCTGTCTTTCCCTCGCGGTCCCTCTGTACTGTCTTTCCCTCGCGGTCCCTTTGTGCTGTCTTTCCCTCGCGGTCCCTCTGTACTGTCTTTCCCTCATGGTCCCTCTGTACTGTCTTTCCCTCGTGGTCCCTCTGTACTGTCTTTCCCTCGCGGTCCCTCTGTGCTGTCTTTCCCTCACGGTCCCTCTGTACTGTCTTTCCCTCGCGGTCCCTCTGTGCTGTCTTTCCCTCACGGTCCCAACTGTACTGTCTTTCCCTCGCGGTCCCTCTGTGCTGTCTTTCCCTCGCGGTCCCAACTGTACTGTCTTTCCCTCGCAGTCCCAACTGTACTGTCTTTCCCTCGCGGTCCCTCTGTACTGTCTTTCCCTCGCGGTCCCTTTGTGCTGTCTTTCCCTCGCGGTCCCTCTGTACTGTCTTTCCCTCGCGGTCCCTTTGTGCTGTCTTTCCCTCGCGGTCCCTCTGTGCTGTCTTTCCCTTGCGGTCCCTCTGTGCTGTCTTTCCCTCGCGGTCCCAACTGCACTGTCTTTGCCTCGCGGTCCCTCTGTACTGTCTTTCCCTCGTGGTCCCTCTGTACTGTCTTTCCCTCACGGTCCCTCTGTACTGTCTTTCCCTCGCGGTCCCAACTGTACTGTCTTTCCCTCACGGTCCCAACTGTACTGTCTTTCCCTCGCGGTCCCAACTGTACTGTCTTTCCCTCGCGGTTCCTCTGTACTGTCTTTCCCTCAGGGTCCCAACTGTACTGTCTTTCGCTCGTGGTCCCTCTGTACTGTCTTTCCCTCACGGTCCCTCTGTGCTGGCTATCCCTCGCGGTCCCTCTGTGCTGTCTTTCCCTCGCGGTCCCTCTGTACTGTCTTTCCCTCGCGGTCCCAACTGTACTGTCTTTCCCTCGCGGTCCCTTTGTGCTGTCTTTCCCTCGCGGTCCCTCTGTGCTGTCTTTCCCTCGTGGTCCCCCTGTGCTGTCTTTCCCTCGCGGTCCCTCTGTACTGTCTTTCCCTCATGGTCCCTTTGTGCTGTCTTTCCCTCGCGGTCCCACTGTGCTGTCTTTCCCTCGCGGTCCCACTGTATTGTCTTTCCCTCGCGGTCCCTCTGTGCTGTCTTTCCCTCGCGGTCCCACTGTGCTGTCTTTCCCTCGCGGTCCCACTGTGCTGTCTTTCCCTCGCGGTCCCACTGTACTGTCTTTCCCTCGCGGTCCCTCTGTGCTGTCTTTCCCTCGTGGTGCCCCTGTGCTGTCTTTCCCTCGCGGTCCCTCTGTGCTGTCTTTCCCTCGTGGTCCCTCTGTGCTGTCTTTCCCTTGTGGTCCCTCTGTGCTGTCTTTCCCTCGTGGTCCCTCTGTGCTGTCTTTCCCTCGTGGTCCCCCTGTGGTGTCTTTCCCTCGTGGTCCCCCTGTGCTGTCTTTCCCTCGGGGTCCCTCTGTGCTGTCTTTCCCTCATGGTCCCTCTGTGCTGTCTTTCCCTCGTGGTCCCTCTGTGCTGTCTTTCCCTCGTGGTCCCCCTGTGGTGTCTTTCCCTCGTGGCCCCCCTGTGGTGTCTTTCCCTCGTGGTCCCCCTGTGCTGTCTTTCCCTCGGGGTCCCTCTGTGCTGTCTTTCCCTCATGGTCCCTCTGTGCTGTCTTTCCCTCGTGGTCCCTCTGTGCTGTCTTTTCCTCGTGGTCCCTCTGTGCTGTCTTTCCCTTGTGGTCCCTCTGTGCTGTCTTTCCCTCGTGGTCCCTCTGTGCTGTCTTTCCCTCGTGGTCCCCCTGTGGTGTCTTTCCCTCGTGGTCCCCCTGTGCTGTCTTTCCCTCGGGGTCCCTCTGTACTGTCTTTTCCTCGTGGTCCCTCTGTGCTGTCTTTCCCTCGTGGTCCCTCTGTGCTGTCTTTCCCTCGTGGTCCCTCTGTGCTGTCTTTCCCTCGTGGTCCCCCTGTGGTGTCTTTCCCTCGTGGTCCCCCTGTGCTGTCTTTCCCTCGGGGTCCCTCTGTGCTGTCTTTCCCTCATGGTCCCTCTGTGCTGTCTTTCCCTCGTGGTCCCTCTGTACTGTCTTTCCCTCATGGTCCCTCTGTACTGTCTTTCCCTCGCGGTCCCAACTGTACTGTCTTTCCCTCACGGGCCCAACTGTACTGTCTTTCCCTCGCGGTCCCAACTGTACTGTCTTTCCCTCGCGGTTCCTCTGTACTGTCTTTCCCTCAGGGTCCCAACTGTACTGTCTTTCGCTCGTGGTCCCTCTGTACTGTCTTTCCCTCACGGTCCCTCTGTGCTGGCTATCCCTCGCGGTCCCTCTGTGCTGTCTTTCCCTCGCGGTCCCTCTGTACTGTCTTTCCCTCGCGGTCCCAACTGTACTGTCTTTCCCTCGCGGTCCCTTTGTGCTGTCTTTCCCTCGCGGTCCCTCTGTGCTGTCTTTCCCTCGTGGTCCCCCTGTGCTGTCTTTCCCTCGCGGTCCCTCTATGCTGTCTTTCCCTCGCGGTCCCTCTGTACTGTCTTTCCCTCATGGTCCCTTTGTGCTGTCTTTCCCTCGCGGTCCCACTGTGCTGTCTTTCCCTCGCGGTCCCACTGTATTGTCTTTCCCTCGCGGTCCCTCTGTGCTGTCTTTCCCTCGCGGTCCCACTGTGCTGTCTTTCCCTCGCGGTCCCACTGTGCTGTCTTTCCCTCGCGGTCCCACTGTACTGTCTTTCCCTCGCGGTCCCTCTGTGCTGTCTTTCCCTCGTGGTGCCCCTGTGCTGTCTTTCCCTCGCGGTCCCTCTGTGCTGTCTTTCCCTCGCGGTCCCTCTGTGCTGTCTTTCCCTCGCGGTCCCTCTGTACTGTCTTTCCCTCGCGGTCCCAACTGTACTGTCTTTCCCTCGCGGTCCCTTTGTGCTGTCTTTCCCTCGCGGTCCCTCTGTGCTGTCTTTCCCTCGCGGTCCCACTGTACTGTCTTTTCCTCGTAGTCCCTCTGTGCTGTCTTTCCCTTGTGGTCCCTCTGTGCTGTCTTTCCCTCGTGGTCCCTCTGTGCTGTCTTTCCCTCGTGGTCCCCCTGTGGTGTCTTTCCCTCGTGGTCCCCCTGTGCTGTCTTTCCCTCGGGGTCCCTCTGTGCTGTCTTTCCCTCGTGGTCCCTCTGTGCTGTCTTTCCCTCGTGGTCCCCCTGTGGTGTCTTTCCCTCGTGGTCCCCCTGTGGTGTCTTTCCCTCGTGGTCCCCCTGTGCTGTCTTTCCCTCGGGGTCCCTCTGTGCTGTCTTTCCCTCGCGGTCCCACTGTGCTGTCTTTCCCTCGCGGTCCCACTGTACTGTCTTTCCCTCGCGGTCCCTCTGTGCTGTCTTTCCCTCATGGTGCCCCTGTGCTGTCTTTCCCTCGCGGTCCCTCTGTGCTGTCTTTCCCTCGCGGTCCCTCTGTGCTGTCTTTCCCTCGCGGTCCCACTGTGCTGTCTTTCCCTCGCGGTCCCACTGTACTGTCTTTTCCTCGTGGTCCCTCTGTGCTGTCTTTCCCTTGTGGTCCCTCTGTGCTGTCTTTCCCTCGTGGTCCCTCTGTGCTGTCTTTCCCTCGTGGTCCCCCTGTGGTGTCTTTCCCTCATGGTCCCCCTGTGCTGTCTTTGCCTCGGGGTCCCTCTGTGCTGTCTTTCCTTCATGGTCCCTCTGTGCTGTCTTTCCCTCGTGGTCCCCCTGTGCTGTCTTTCCCTCGCGGTCCCCCTGTGCTGTCTTTCCCTCGCGGTCCCCCTGTGCTGTCTTTCCCTCGCGGTCCCCCTGTGCTGTCTTTCCCTCGCGGTCCCTCTGTGCTGTCTTTCCCTCGCG
Organism: Myxine glutinosa; assembly: GCF_964187855.1. Taxonomy (NCBI): domain Eukaryota; kingdom Metazoa; phylum Chordata; class Myxini; order Myxiniformes; family Myxinidae; genus Myxine; species Myxine glutinosa. Next base: position 37,647,831 of record NC_136269.1, on the reverse strand, counting down.
GACCCCCTGTGCTGTCTTTCCCTCGTGGTCCCTCTGTGCTGTCTTTCCCTCGCGGTCCCTCTGTGCTGTCTTTCCCTCGTGGTCCCCCTGTGCTGTCTTTCCCTCACGGTCCCTCTGTGCTGTCTTTCCCTCGCGGTTCCTCTGTGCTGTCTTTCCCTCGCGGTCCCTCTGTGCTGTCTTTCCCTCGTGGTCCCTCTGTGCTGTCTTTCCCTTGCGGTCCCTCTGTGCTGCCTTTCCCTCGCGGTCCCTCTGTGCTGCCTTTCCCTCGCGGTCCCTCTGTACTGTCTTTCCCTCGTGGTCCCTCTGTGCTGTCTTTCCCTCACGGTCCCCCTGTGCTGTCTTTCCCTCGTGGTCCCCCTGTTCTGTCTTTCCCTCGCGGTCTCTCTGTTGCTGTCTTTCCCTCGTGGTCCCTCTGTGCTGTCTTTCCCTTGCGGTCCCCCTGTACTGTCTTTCCCTCGCGGTCCCTCTGTGCTGTCTTTCCCTCGCGGTCCCCCTGTACTGTCTTTCCCTCACGGTCCCCCTGTGCTGTCATTCCCTCACGGTCCCCCTGTGCTGTCTTTCCCTCGGTGGTTCCCCTGTGCTGTCTTTTCCCTCGTGGTCCCCCTGTGCTGTCTTTCCCTCATGGTCCCTCTGTGCTGTCTTTCCCTCGTGGTTCCCCCTGTGCTGTCTTTCCCTCGCGGTCCCCCTGTACTGTCTTTCCCTCGCGGTTCCCCTGTACTGTCTTTCCCTCGCGGTCCCCCTGTACTGTCTTTCCCTCGCGGTCCCCCTGTACTGTCTTTCCCTCGCGGTTGTCAGCTTTTTTCACGAGCCTCGATTCAGTATTTAAAAAAAAAAAAAAAAAAAAAAACGTGATCGAAGAACGAATGAACAAATAAGAACAACGAATAAGAACAGAGAAGGAAATATTTTTTTTGGTTGTTTTTTTGAGTTGAGATTTTAAACAAGTAAGTATGGGGTGAAAGACTGGGACAAAAACAGAGAACGAAAGTAATTGCGGCGCAATCGACGAACCGCTGAGAGAAAAACAAAGCCTCAAGGTCAGACACGGTAGCCTACTAGGCCTCAGAATACGCGACACAAATTAACCTACGATTTTGTATACATGTATGAAAAATTAACACCGAGAATCTTACTAAAGACACACTATAGGTACACCCCGAAAGATAGATACAGTTTCGACAAAAACACAATTGTGAAAAATTACTTCACTTCGAAAGCGTGAGCGCATGGACAGCTTCGAAAAAACGTGACCTCCAATCTTGCGCATGCGGAAACCTTCAATGATGCAGCAAAGCTGCCCCAAACCATAATATTTCCACCACCATGCTTTACAGTTGGTATCAGGTTCTTGTGGTCAAATGCTGTCTTTGGTTTTCGCCAAACATGTCTTCTGGTACTGTGGCCAAATAGCTCTACCTTTGACTCATCTGTCCAGGGCACATTGTTCCAGAAGTGCTGGTCTTTGCCTCGGTGTTCATTGGCAAACTTTAGTCTTGCCCTGATGTTCTTTCTGGACAGCAAAGGTTTCCTCCTGGCACACCTCCCATGTAGATCAAATTTGTGCAGCCTCTTTCTAATGGTAGACTCGTGCACTTTGACTTCAACTGTGGCAAGAGCTACCTGTAGGTCCTGTGATGACATTCTGGGGTTCTTAGAGACTTCTTTCAGCATCCAGCGGTCTGCTCTCGGGCTGAACTTGCTGGGGCGGCCTGGCCTGAACAAGTTGGCAGTTGTTTGGAATCTTCTCCACTTGTCGACGAATAATTGATTTCAAATTCTTTGGAGATCTTTTTAAATCCCTTCCCAGACTCGTAGGCATCTATAACCTTCTTTCTGAAGGCCTCAGAGAGCTCTTTTGATCTAGGCATGGTGACGCCGCACACTTCAACAACAAAGAACAAACCAAACTAAATGTCTGAGGTTTAAATAAGACAGGTTCCTCCAAGATCCTCTCTAATGATGTTCTTGTAGCGGCTACTGCTGGATGCACACAATCGCCTTGCACCGGCCAGAACACGGCCAGACGCGCCTCTCCCGGGCATGCCCGGACTCACTGTTCCCGGGCACGCCCGAACCTCCCGGGCACGCCCGGTCTCGTCTTTCCCGGGCATGCCCGCTCTCGCCTTTCCAGGGCTCGCCCAGAGCATCCGGGCATGCCCGCTATCGCCTTTCCAGGGCTCGCCCAGAGCGTCCGGGCATGCCCGCTATCGCCTTTCCAGGGCTCGCCCAGAGCGTCCGGGCTTGCCCGCTATCGCCTTTCCAGGGCTCGCCCAGAGCGTCCGGGCATGCCCGCTCTCGCCTTTCCAGTGCTCGTCCAGAGCGCCCGGGCACGCCCAGCCTCGACTTGCCAGGCCGCAGCCAAACACGCCCGGGCAGGTCCAGACTCGCCTTTCCAAGGCTTGCCCTTGACACCCGGGCATGCCCGGTATAGCTTTTGCCGGGCAAACTTCCCGACATAAATGTGTATATATATTGCTGCCTGATAAACGGGCTTTTGTCAGAATACCTGAGCTGTTTTGTTTCAATAAAGCAACTCGGACGAATTCCGTCTTTGGTCGCGTCAATTCTTCCGACTCGCGTTGGAGCGCAGCTCCTTCATTCTAATCATTTGCACCTGAGCTGGTGCACCTGATTCTAATTTTAGGTATTTGAAGTAGTGATAAATGTCGGGGTGTACTTATTTTTTCCACATGCGAAATTTGCATTTATGTTTATTTAAATTATACAATGGACTACAAAATGTAAATGTTTCATGATATTTGTTATATTATATCACCTTTATCTATCAATATTGTTGAAATGAAGATCAAATACCTGTATGTTGAAATATGTTGAAAAAGTCAAAACTTTACATTGGGTGTACTTACTTTTTCACATGACTGTACCTGTATATTGATTATAGCCCTATCTTTCAATGATGAAAAATAATTTTAAAATTACTCTGATACATATACATATCTGGATCTTCACTAAAATCAAATCAATTCTTCCTTGTTACATACCTAACCTATCCACCAAGTTTCGGCCGAATCCGTCCACAACTTTTTGAATATATTGTGATATATACGTATATCGTTTTTGCCCCATCTCTCGGTGGTGAAGAATCACATAAAAAATTCTCGGATACAGATCCAGATCTGAATCTTCGCCAAAATCTAATCATTTCGTCCTTGTCACATACTCAACCTCTCCACCTAATTTCGTCCGAATCCGTTCACAACGTTTTTGAGATATCCTGTTCACAAACAAACAGACAGACAGGGGTGAAAACATAACCTCCATCCGCCTTCGCTGGCGGAGGTAATAATATGGTTTGAATTTGAAAACGTGATGAAAAATGAGACCATGTGGCTTATACTTCCCAGAAAGGCAAAAGTTCCGTTATTATAATGAAAAAAGAAATTCATTCCAATGAAGATTTAATCTTCTCACGAGGCTCACGAGACAGCCTCACAAAGTTGTGGCTACCAGGGGTCAAACTGGTTTCCAGCAAAAGAGTTATTTGAGCTAAGGAAGTTGAACCCCATCTCTGTGTCCATTTGAGCCAGGAGATTCGAATTAAGGAAGGCCATTGGAACATAAGAACCTATCCTAGTGAAATATACCACGAGAGCTATTAGATGCGCAAGTGGATAAGACAGCCAGCTTAATGCTTCCTCTGCAGAAAGTTATATTTGGCCTGTGCAATGTGAATTGTGCAGCAATTGCTACGTTTTAATGGATGTTTGCCTGTGTCATGCATCAAACCATGGAACAAGGACATGTAAGGAAAGTTGGCCCATCATTGCTGTGCTCTCCTGCTTTTCAGCTCCACTTGGCTCCTCATATAATGTCCCCATTAAGGTTGTAATTTAATTTCCCAAGTGCCATGGAGTCTGGCTATATTCACACAGGCCGACGAGCAAGGTCTTCAAGCTGATACTGCACTTTAGGACTGGTCTATCATCTCTTCCGCACATTAGATTATATTGATTCCTCCTCGGAGTGCTTTTAGAAACGCTTGCTTTCTCTGATGTACCGGTGCAGGTTCATTCCATCTCACCTGCAGCTATTATACCTTTACAGACTCGGTGGTGCGATAGTGAGAGCGTCTGCTCTGAATCTGGGCGGTCGGTGGGTGGTTTGAACCAAGACCGGGACATACCAAAGACTTGAAAAATGGTATGTGCTGCTTCCTTACTTCGTGATCAGCATCTATAAAATAGAGCATGGAGACACACAAACCCCAAGTCAACAACCCAACATCACCCACACACACAAACCCCAATACATCAATGCCACCACCCCTCCCCCCCCCCCCCACACACACACACACAAACCCCAAGTCACCAATCCCTCCTCCCCCCCCCCCATAAACACAAGCCCCAATACATCAATGCCCCCCCCCCCCCCACACACAAACCCCAAGTCATGAATGCCTCCCTCCCCCCCACACACAAATTCCAACTCATCAATCCCCCTCCCCCCCACACACACAAGCCCAAAGTCATCAATGCCCACCGCTCCTCCAACCCCGCCCCCCCCCCCACGCACACACACACACACACACACACACACACACTCCAAGTCATCAATCTCCCACTCCAAACCCTTAGGCTCCAAACCCATCCCTACTCCAATACTCCTAGCCTTCAATCCTCTCCCCACTCCAAGCTTTCAACCACCTCCCCACCTTCCCCACTACCACAACTCCTCAACTCCCCCTCCCAATTCTATCCTATCTTTGCTTCCTCCCTCCACCCCCATCCTCCCAACTGCAACTCTTTGTCCTCATCTCTCCCCCTCCTTCCATTCATAAAATTAAAAGGGCATTCCCACATCAATCATTACATATTTTTGCATTACCACATCGAAAACAGTGGAATATTTAACTCTTTCCCCTCCCCTATCATGCTATCACCGACTTCACAGAAACCACAATTGAAACAGCCTCAGCATGGCTCCTACAGTCATGGCACATCATGGTCACCTATCCAACTCTCAATCCCGCGAGAAAGGGAATTGCAACTCTCAAGTGACCTTGAGTATCATAATTCTGCCAATAAACGATCCTAAAACAATTATCTTCCTGATGCATATACACACATCATTAAAAGTAAACAATGACGGATGTTTTCTTTCTTTCGCAATCTCGCGAAATTCCCAGAACTCCTTGGACAAAGACATTTATAATGACATGGGTTTTTTTTTAACCCGAATCCAGATCCAGATCCTCACCAAACATCGAATCAATTATTTCTTCCTTGTCACACACCCACCCTCTCCACCAAGTTTCGTCTGAATCCGTCTGAACTTTTTGAGATACCCGACCTATTTGCATATTGTTTTTGGCTCTATATCTTAACGATGAAGAATCACTTAAAAAAATTCTCACATCCGGATCTGGATCAGGATCTTCAACAACTTTTAATCTGTGCAATTCATCATTGTGATACAGTCAATCTGTTGACCAAGTTTTCTCCGAATCCATCTCGAACGTTTTTAGATATCCTGCTAACAGGCAGATAGACAAACAGACAAACAAGAAAATTGGCGTGCATAGCACGATATTGTGAAATCCAAATAATAATAGTTACCATGGAAACAGTAATTTGGAAAATTTGGCCTATGAAGTGTTTTACATGATGTTGTACATAACAACATAAATGTTGTACATAACAAATATGTTGGATATATTTTCTAATTGCAGTCTAATAGGAGTTTTGCATGTTTTGGATGGCATTGGCCTGACCTTTGACGAATTTTGACCAGATTGTATGCACATATACGGCACATACATAAAAATAAGCGGTGTAAGTTTCAAATTGATATCTTGAAAAATTCCTGATGCTTGGCAATAATAAAAATCACAAAAAAATCCCATATGTGTATATGTACAGTATGTATATATATATATATATATATATATATGTACAGCTGAAAGCTAGTCTGTTGGGAGCCGTTGGTGAGGTATGTGGATGGACAAAAGGACCACCGAGGCACTCGGAAACATGGTGGTGGGATGATGAAGTTGGAAAGAGGATTGACGAGAAGAGGAAGAAGTTCAAGGAGTGGCAGAAGGCGAAGGGTACGGGAGCAGAAACAGCAGAGCATGAAAGTTATAAGGCAGCCAGGAAGGCTGCAAAGAAAGAGGTAGCAAAGGCGCAGGAGGCATGCAGGAAAATGTTCGGAGAACGCTTGGATTCGGAAGAGGGTCAGAAAGCAGTATTCAGGATTGCAAAGCAGATAGCAAAAGAGAGGTGTGATGTGATGGGGGTGAGTTGCTTGAAGGATGAAGTGGGACAAATCATTGTCGACCCAGATGGAATTAAAGGAAGATGGAAAAGATATATGGAAATGCTGTTGAATACAGAGAATGAATGGGATGGCAACATAGAGAGTAACCCTGTTTTAGGACCGGCAGAGAAGATAACTGAGAAGGAAGTTGAGGAAGCGATAACAGCAATGAAGGGTAGAAAAGCGGGAGGGCCGACGGGAGTTGTGGGAGATATGTTGAAGGCAGCAGGAAGTTGGGGTGTGAAGAGAATGACAGAGATCTGTAATCTGGTGGTGAAAGAAGGCCGCATTCCAGTGGATTGGGAACTGAGTACCCTCGTCCCTCTATACAAGGGGAAAGGTGACCCTCTGGAGTGTGGCTCGTACCGAGCGATAAAGTTATTGGAGCATGGAATGAAGGTATTGGAAAGGGTGTTGGAGAGGAGGATAAGGAAGAAAGTGAAGATCGACGAAATGCAGTTTGGATTCATGCCAGGAAGAGGAACGACAGATGCGCTTTTCATTGTGAGGCAGTTGCAGGAGAAGTACATGGAGAAGAGGAAGAAGTTGTTTCTTGGGTTTGTTGATCTGGAGAAAGCATTCGATAGGGTACCACGCAAAGTATTGACATGGGCATTGAGGAAGTTAGGAGTGGAGGAATGGTTGATCAGAGTAGTGATGGCAATGCACAAAAGAGCGCGCACAGCTGTAAGGATGAAGGACGGGAACAGTGGTGAGTTTGAGGTGAAGGTGGGAGTGCATCAGGGGTCGGTACTAAGTCCACTACTATTTGTAGCTGCGATGGAGGTGCTGGCTCAGAACGTAAAGGAGGGTTTACCGTGGGAGTTGTTGTATGCAGATGATCTGGTGTTGATTGCGGAAAGTATGGATGGACTGAAGGAAAAGATGAACACGTGGAAGGAATGTATGGAGACAAAAGGTCTGAAGGTGAATATCGGAAAGACGAAGGTGATGGCAAGTGGTAAAGCATGTGGTGAGGTGGAAAGAACTGGGAAGTGGCCTGTGCTGTGTGTAGGAAGGGTGTCGGAGTGAACTCCATTCAATGTACAATGTGTGCTGAGTGGGTTCATCAAAAATGTAGTGGTCTGAGAGGGTCATTAACCAGTGTGGCAGCTACATTCAAATGTAAGGTGTGCACAGAGGGAGCTGCAGATGGAGGAAAGGTTGAGTTGGATCTTGGAGACGGCGTGAAGCTGGAAGGTGTGAAAACATTTTGCTACCTCGGAGACATGCTGAATGGAGAAGGTGGATCAGACTCCGCAACGGTTGCTCGAGTGAGATGTGCATGGAAGAAGTTTCGGGAACTGAGTGGCGTGCTGAAGATGAGGGGAGTGTCGTTGAAGCTGAAGGGAAGGGTGAATGCTGCATATGTGAGAAGTGTTATGATTTATGGGAGCGAGACATGGGTAATGAACGTAGAGTAGCAACGAAGGTTGGAAAGGGTGGAAATGCGAATGGTTCGGTGGATGTGTGGAGTATCGTTGAGAGAGAGGAAGACAAATGATGAATTGCGAAAGATGATGGGAATATTGCCTGTGATTGATGCTGTGAAGAGGAACAGGCTGAGATGGTTTGGTCATGTGTTGAGGAAGGATGAAAGTGTTAGTTGACACTCTATTGCACCGAATCAAGTAAGGATAGCTCGCCTTCAATGACATTTTCCAGCCGAACTCTCCCTCTCTGGGTAACGAAGCTTAACAAGCGTGGGGTGTGCGGCCCCTCAACTGGCCTGGCTTGGGAAGCGGCGTTCGCCGCTATGATGACGATCCGTGCTCTGTTTGGACAGGAAGGGCGGGGTCGCCGGGAAGAGGCACGCCCAGGGCGCGCCACGAGGGGCGGGGTGTTCAGCCCCATGCCCAAGTAAGGACACAAGCCCGTGGCTCGCCACAAGGGGCGCGCCGTTCGACTCTCTGCCCAAATAAGGTAGCAGGACCATGCCATTGCCATATAAGGTCACGGAACAGAGCACGGAGGAGGGCGGTACCGAAACTGACGAGGGCGTGTCAGCCCGCGCTTGAGAGAGGAAGAGAGATACGTGCGACGATCGTGCAAGCAGGAGATTGAGGGAGAGAGACGCGTCAGACGATTCCGAGGGAGGAGAGGACCGCAGCAGAGGACAAAAGAGCCAGAGGCGTGTCAAGGAAGGACGAGATACGTGTGCCGCTGCCGCCCTGCTCGCTCCCAGCCCACAAAGGACCTGCTTGCTGTGCGCCTGCCAAAACCTTCCAGCTTGTGGTTCTACCTTCCTCTCCCTCCAGACAATCCACTCTGCAATTCCCCATTCGTGTACGTGAGTTTGTTCTGTATGTCTTGTCCCTGGGTTAAGTAAGACTGCATAGGTAAGCGAGAAATTGCTCTGTGTCCTTCTGATCCTTCCATTTCCCTGTATATTACTTTGATTGCTCTCTTTTCTTTGGTTTGTGTCAATAATAATAAATCCTGTTATTTCCTACCTTGCCTTCTTTCCTTCACATCCGTTCGTCTTTGTCTTTTCCATCATTGGCCACCTGTGGCACGATTTGGCCAACGTTTAGGATCGGGTTTAGTGAATGCTAACGACTCGAACTTCGGGTTGCTAAAACCGCTCGGCAATTATAACATCGAAAACCGGGGTTCGAGCGGTACTTGCTTCCCTGTTCTGCGGAGGTGCGGATAAAGGTATTCGGGATAAACCCTGGACCCATAACCCTGATCCGTTCCATCCTGCGGGAGAGCGTTACAAGTACAAGGAGCGGAGACGGTCAGCTTAACAAGACAAGGGACTAACCACCTCTTGCTAAGGGGGAAGAGCCGTACTCCGTATCCGTAACAATATATATATATACACAAAGAATTAAGTTAAGCACCCCCCCCCGTTTTTTTACAACCTCGCACATTACAAGTTTGTTGTCGTCAAAACAGTGTAATATACCCATGATATTGCTATATTTTCTGGAGAAGTGATATTATGGTCACATAAAAACATAACAATCATGCCGTTTTCAATATTTTATTCTGAATAATTTAAGGTGAAATTTTTTGGGGATTTTAGGCATATTTTCACCTCAATTTAAGTATGGAGCTATAGGTCCATCACGGACAGTGTGGATGACGTTTATGTTTTCTAACGTACAGTCATTGTTCTGAGAAGACCTCTAGCGATCTTTGCGTCAATCACGACCACAGTGGATGATAACACGTGCTGCACGAGCGATGGGCGTCACAGATGAGTGCACTCATCTGCATTTCATCAATGGATAATTGCTAATGTCATACCAATCATTATTTGATCTCACATACCTTAGAATATATGCCAATGTATACATATACACAAAGAATATATATTAGGGGGTGCTTAACTTAATTATTTGTGTAGGGGTGCTTAACTTAATTCTTTGTGTATATATACGTATATATATATATATATATATATAAATAAATATATATATATATATATATATATATGTATGTATGTAATGTATATGTATATATATATGTATATATATATATATATATATATGTATATATATATGTATATATATATATATATATTGTATATATATATATATGTATATATATATATATATATATATATATATATATACATATATATATATATATACATATATATATATATATATATATATAATATATATATATATATATATATATATATATATATATATATGTATATATATATATATATATATACATATATATATTGTTACTGTCGCGGTTAAGATGTTATTTTTTACCGAGCGGTTGGTATGACCGCGACCTAACAGATTCCCCGATTCTTCCCCAACTCACCCGATTCACCCCCAACTTTGGCCGTATCGCACCGCAGCTGCCCAATCTGGAAAACTCTAAAACGACCGAATGCAAAGAGGAAAAGGAATAAGACGAGAAGACGGACAGAAGAGTAATTGGATTTATTATACACACAAGCAAAAAGAAAGCAGTCACGTTTATTTACAGACGAGATTAGATACACAGTGCAACGCTAGCTTACCTACAGTCTTAATTAACCCAGGGACAGAACAAACAAAAGACAGACTCACACGGGGAATGATGACAGGAATTGGCTGGAAGGAGAGGATGGCTTGGAGTTGTATGGTGCAGCACGATCGGCGCGTTTAGCAGCCGCCGTTCCTTCGCGGCCCTGCTCAAAACCGCCGTCCAGGCCCCAAGCGGCTGTTGAGTGTTGTTGCTGCTGTGGACGTCGCGTGCTTTTCCAGGATTACAACAGGCTTTGTGCTTTCTGGGATGTCCTCTCCTTGGATGTTCTCTATGTTCTCTTGGTCCAATCACTCCTCACCACCGACAACTCAACGCAACCACTGACCACCACAACGCAACCACTGACGACCAAAACCACACAACTCAGCTCTGCTTCTTGGACCCTCTCTCTTCTCAACGGCTTGGGCTCCCTTTCGTCTGCCGGTAAAAGCTCATCTTTTTTGGACACGCCCTGCCTTGGGTTATATAGGCCCCGCCCCTCAACCTTTTCGAACCTCCCCGATAGCTCTTCCTCCGCCCTCCCTAGCCAAACCCCTGGCTCATGGTTGGTCGAGTGGGGCTGGCTCACTCCTCCCCTCTATGACGAGGTGGAGACACGCCTTTCTTCTCCGACCCTGCCTCGTGGTCAATGGCGGTTATTGGAGGGGAGGTAATTTCTAATCGACGACAAGGGAGAATGGAGGTTTTGGGAATGGGAATGAAAGGAATCTATCTCTTTCACTGGTGCAATGGAGTATTTCAATTAATGGGAGACACAGCCTTACCCTAAAACACAGAATAAGATATAACTATTGAACAGGGGTATTCTATGATTGGCTGTGGTGTGGATGCTTTATGGACTAATTATGGGATGCCCTTTGACCTTTACACAGCTCCGGAGGCAGGAGGTGCAGAATAACCAATAATAATAATTCACACAATCAAAAAAATATACAGTCCTCATATCCGCAACACTGCACCCTCCTCCTCTTAGGCACGTCCCAGGCCTACAACTTTTTATTTAGTGTGACACGTAGGTGTAGTTCCCTCTACTTTTAACCTGACCCTGAGTGCGACAGTTTTAAAACATAAATAAATGTGGACGCTGCTCCATTGCACCCTGCCTAACAGACTTACGCCCACAGTTAACCGAATTGCAGAATGGTCTTCAAACTATACACTGACGGTGGGGAGCATTATTTACAATGACGCTATTTTTATTTACAAGACTAACCCAGGACCTGTGATTGTTCTTTCTGGGGGGGAGACAGTCTGCTCTGCATCAATGCACCATTAAAGCACCCAAAAACGCACCAATACACCCCCAAGCACCAATCGGTGCAGTCATCACTGTTCATCAATGTTCAACAATAAAAAATAAATCAACAACCCCTAACCCTGCAGGTGATCTCTTGCTCTTCGGCCCCCTCTGCTGGTTATTATTATTTGTTCTTCCAGATGTTGTCTTTCTTTCATTTTCTTACTGGCGGCCTATTTGCAATAAAGTGTGCCCAACGTGTCCATTTTATTTTCTTTATTTATGGCCCACAGGGCCGACTACGTGTGGTTCACCTGTGGGGCATCGGTGCCCTGTGGCCAAGGTCCGCCAGCAAGATTTCGGGCCCTCATGGCCGGTTCCAGCAGAGGGGCCATGCCCCAACCCATGGGGTCCATCAGTGGTGCTCGGCCACAGGCATGTGGTCCATAATGTGGTGCATTGATGCAGACAGCTGGTTCTGAGAGTTCCGGGCGCACAATGGCTGACTCACGCACGCTCCCCTCGGCGCCCAATGGCGCACAGGTCATGTGGGAGACAAAAGAGACAATTGAGCGAGGGGTAAGGTCACAAGGGTACACATCAATAAGGCAATGCAAGGCGAAATGCGTACGGAGAGCGAATTGAGAAAGCTCGTCCCTACCGTACGTCACCCCCCTGTCACCTACACTACCCTTGCCCTTACCCCATATGTACAAAAATCTACACATTACCAATCCGTCGCTACCGTCACGTCTTCCCCTTATTTCCCTTATACCAAATTCGTCTTCACTCCCCCACTATCCAAAATTTGCCATCACCCAATTCATCATCAATCCTCATAAGGAGGAAGAGATGGAACATCAAGCACAATGTCACACCCACGTCATGATGCGTCTCACAATCCAAACATTTGCATCAAAAATAATAAAACAACCTGGCATGGTGTGGAGTACCTGTCACCTCAGGTGAGTGGATGCAGATGGTGCGAGGAGATCCTTCATCCTAACTATCCTCTAAATGATTTTAACACACTTTACACTACCCGGGGTCTTTCCCTGCCAATCCATTGGCCAACTTACACTATGGGTTCTAAAAACCAATTCCCATTGACCAAACTGTGGTGCTTTTCAATTTGGGGTCTCACTCCCCCGATTCATCTCCCGGTGCCCTCGCACAATTTCTGGGCTGCGACATGTAGCTCTCCCAGCAGGTCTACCCACCTGCACACCTCCACCACTGCAGTTGCCACCCGAGCTTACCTAGCTCCTCACCCTAACCTATCTAGCTGGGGAAGGCCCCTCCTGGCTCTGTCACCCCACTTGGTGCCCTCTGGCACTGGGCTACCCGGGTCCGTCCTCCGGATCCTCGGGCCCCATCCACAACAACTACTACCGGCTCCCAGAGCCCACCTGCGGCCTCACCTGGCCGACATCCTCACAGTGGTGGAGTGCCCAAACCAACTACACACACTAACAGGCTACACGCCCAGCCATTTCCACAACACTAATGCACCCATCCAATCACCATTCTTCCACCCGCACCACAGATGCCAATATCCAACCACAATTTACCTATACCCTCTAACTACTCTTTAAACTACCCTCCCCGGGTACTCGTGAAAGGGGTCCACTCTTCCCCCATCCACACCTTCGCACCATCCACTCCACTCCATAGTTTCCATCCTACTCACTCCACGACCATCCATTCCAATACTCCATATATTCCACACTCCATGTCTTCCACACAACCATTTATTCCATACACCTGTTGGTGCACACCTGTGCACTCACACCTGGTGCCACCTGCACCCTCCTTCCTTCCTGGACCATTTGGTCAACACCACACACAATCACCTTCACTCACTCATACACTGCTCCATCCACCTGTTCAGTTGCACACCTGTGCAATCACACCTGTTCAATCCTCAAACACACGGCATCATCTCATCTACCTGTTGCCCTGCTAACCTAGTGCTCCCCGTCTTCCCTTTAAACTAAGCACATACCACGTCATTATAATCCACTCTACTCTACCTGCGTCCCCACTACAGGTGTCATTGTCACTAACTAATCTTAACGTCACCTAATGTCATCTTCGCTAGATCCCTACACACAATATCCTAACCCACCCGGGCTAGTTTTCACTGCCATACACCCCATAAGCTAGTGCTCCTTTGCCCCCCCCCCTGTGAGGGATGGTGGATTTGCCATCCCACCACATCGGGGAGGTCCTATCAATTTCGCTCGTCCAAATCCAACAAATCAAAAATTTGCCATTTACTGCTAATCACCGTACCAATCATCAAATTTTGCCTTTTTCTAATTTTGGGTCCAAAACACTATCCTCATCACCCGTCTACTTATTAGATCCTCTCGGTGCGCCAATTCCCTTCTAAAGCTCGGCTTCGTACAGCCGAGCAATGAATGCGGGTTGTTTTGTGCCAGCGGCTGGATACGTCCCGCATTCGGGGCAGGGTCGGGGGCTTACCCGGGCCGAGATCCCACGCACCACCTCGGCGTGGAGCCATCCAATGTCCCGATCTCGACCTGCCGGCACGTCTCAACAAAAAGTGGTCGCCATGACGACCCTTCCTATCGAGCTGCCCGCTCCGCCCAGTGGAGCACGGACGCGGCCGTTCCAAGCGAGGCCCAGCGTGGATCGCGTACGGCGGTCCTTTCGAACCCACCGTGGCTCGGATCCCCGCTGGTTCTCGCGGCACGCGAAGCCCGGCACGCACCGAGGGCCTGATTTGGCTAAAAGTCGCTCTAACCGCTAACCCGGTTACCGTCGATGCCTCACCTGCATGCTTACACGCATACGCTACCCCTTTCTTGCTCATACCTCCAGCTGTTCCCATGCTCCTCGTACCTTTCCTTACACACCTCGGTACACTCATTCCGCTCACAGACTTGGTCACACACCTGACCACCGAACACTTTGGCACACATTCGTTGTTCGCACACCTCACCAACACACCTCTTCGCGCCCATTCCTCGGTCACCTCCTCTGTGACAATCACAGGTGTGCTTTCACTCGCACACCCAACCACGTGCCTCACGACCAACTCAAGTGTGCATTCCCACACACGCTCTACCGTTCCAGGTGTGCATCCTTCCATTCCAGGTGTACATCCTCACTCACCTGTCACAACCAACTCACGCTCCGTGTCACTCTCACTACTCTCACCTCCATTCTTGACAGCGCACTCACCCTTACTCTCGACAGCACACTCTTTCCTCATGCACCCGTCCGTTACACACCTTTCTCGTGCACACTCTTGCGCACACTCTCCCGTTACATCCTCTGTAACACTCACCACAGGCGTACACTTTCTCGTTACATCCTCTGTAACACTCACCACAGGCGTGCATTCCCCCTTACTCTTGACAGCGCACTCTTTCCCCATGCACCTGTCCGTTACACACCTTTCTCGCGCATCCTCTTGCGCACACTCTTTCGTTACTTCCTCCGTAACACTTACCACACCGCGCTTCCATGTACCCCCGCGCACACGCGCTACGACCGACTCACTCTCGACAGCACACTCACTGGTCGGCACGCACTTTTTCCTCACACACCCCATGGTCGGACATTCTCGCACACCTCTTTTTTCGCACACCTGACCTGTCACACACTTCACCAACGGCCTTTCACGAACACCCGGATCCAAACCAATCCCCAAGCCGACTGAAGCTTTCCTCACATCATATACATTGCCGAATATTTCGCCACTCACCTTGGCACCTCGTCTCCGCACCTCTTTTGCCACCTGCAAACTCTTTATTTGGTTAGTGAGCACCTCATCATGATTTGAACACCGACCTTGTACATATTCCATTACCTCCTCCTTTATTTCTCTCTTAGTTTCTGTCCGTCTCTTCTTAATTTCACTCACCTCTTCTTCCACTTCCTCTAATTTTTGCTTCACCTCTTTTATTTCCCGGTGCGTCTCCTCAAGTTCATCCTCTAAGGCTACCGTGACCGTCTCTATGTGCATCCTCACCTGCCGGTCCTTTGTCTCCATTACTTCTGTCACCTCATCCAACCTCATTGTCAGTCCCTCACGTACCATCTGACATTGCCTCTGTGTCGCTATTAAGTCATTTTTAATTTCTTTTTGTGTCGCCTTTAACCCTCCTAGTACTGCAGTGTTCCTTTGAACCTGCTCCACTAACTCCATCTGTCCCTCCGTCAGCTGTTCCACCTCCTCCGTCAGATCTTCTATTCCCCCTTGTAACCTCGCCGTATTATTCCTCACCTCTTTCTCCATACGCTTCTCACCTCGCTTTACCTCCTCGCGTAGCCCCGAAACCTCCTCACTTACACCTCGTCGTATCTCCTCTTTCATCTCCTCCCTCTCTTTTGTAGATGCCACCCTCATCTGTCCCAATTCATCCCTCTGAGCATCCAGTTTACTTTCTAACCCGATTTTCACCTCCTCTATCTGGTTCCCCATTAGTTTGATTTCCCTGGCAGATTGTTCCCCTATTTCCCGCAATTTGTCTTCCATCCTATTTTCTAACCCCATTAACCCATTTTTCACCTCTTTTATCCCATTGTCTAACCCCTCAAATTTAGCTTCTAGCCGTTCCCCCATTTCTCCCATTTTGCCCCCCATTTCTCCAATTTTGCCCCCCATTTCGCCAATTTTGCCCCCCATTTCTCCAATTTTGCCCCCCATTTCGCCCCCCATTAGCCCCAATTGCTCACTCTGAGCCCTCATTTGCTCACTCTGAGCATCCATCCGGTTCCCCATTTGTCCCATTCGCTCACCCTGAGCATCCATTTTTGCTTCTAGCCCCATATTTGCCATTAGTATGGCTGCATTAATCTGCGCCATGAGGTCCCGCACATCAATTCCCGCTATTTGCGCAGTGGGCGCGGCTACCCCGCGCTCGTGCGAGCTGCCACTTTGTGCGTCTGATACCACGTGCGCAAGAGCGCCATTTTGTGCGTCTGATACTCCCTCAACCGCCTCCTCATTG